>NC_136493.1:129903522-130056022 GCF_053919585.1 Euprymna scolopes | reverse complement strand
AGTGCCAAAAGACTGTTAAAATATACAATTTAATTAGATATTTTTGTATAAAATGATTAAAATAGTATCGCGTGGAAGAAAAAAGAACAGAAGGAAGGGGAACAATATACTAAAGAGATTTAACGCTTGTATCGCCTGCATCGTCACAAGGTAGGTTTTGGAATGCGGATAGAGGTAGATTCCAACATTTTAAAATTATTTGTTTCCGAATCAGCTCTATATAGTACCTCAAACCCCTCTATTTCATACTTCTTGGTACAATATGGATTCTCACTCAAATGCTAGCCAATAGTAGAGTACAAAGTTTCAGAGTTGGAATGCGAAATCAGATTAAAGGGGGTCATTATCTGGTCGCCTATATCGAACCATCTTCAGACTCTATAAACGTCGGTCTCTATAAATATAGGAGTAAGAGTGTTCAGTATATGTGACTAGCTATTGGTCGACTTTGTTTGGATTTGAACCCGAGGGTACCGATATTTTCCTGATTTTATGTGAAACAAATACATATTACGGCTTTATTCTAAAATATTATAATCGAGCTGCGTGTTGGGGTTCACTGCCACTAATATTATATATATATATATATATATATATATATATAAATATTATCTATATATATATAAATATATATATATACATATATATATATATATATATATATATATATATAATAAAAGCAGTTAATGAGATATCTTAACCAGGTTTGATTTTAGTTTAATAAGTGCTTATTAATGTTATATAAAGATTTTGTGTGTCAAATACTCTGCTGATGGAAGAACATTTATTCACTGAACCTTATAAAATTGCTACTTCGCAAGAAAAAGCACAATGAAAGTGATGGTGTATTGAAACAAAATCGGATATTCAGAATTAACGAAACTACAATACTAAGATCCAACATCCCGTACTACTATTCATGCATGGCACAAAGAAATTCATGAAGAAAGAAATGAACAGTATTGGCAAAAAAGAGGAGTGGGCAATGAAGAACATCTGAGGACAACATCGATCATGCTTCCCAATCTTTCACTCGTTCTTCTACGAAGTCCATCAGAATTGCTGCCAAACAATTGCAACTACCACGTCCAACAGTGCAGAAGATCATTCACAAGAATGTACGGTTGACTCTTACAAAGAGTGGAGCGGGTATTTTAATCCGACGTATCCCTACAGCTTAATTGCTACAAATATATTATCATAAGTTAGTACCTAGCTGTATCCACTTATTATGCACTGTTGAAGTTAATACATAAACTATTATATCTCTTTATAACATTTTATATAGATAAATAATAAGAACAAAAACAATAACAACAACAACAACAACAACAATCTGCAAAAGTATTTATCTTAACTAGCATGAACGCCAGGCAAAGCCCGGTCGTAAAGTGCGCTTAAATATATTTTAATTCTTGTAGATTCCGTATATATTATTATAAAGTTAATATTCTATCAATTTTTATATATTATTATTAATTCTTCTATTTGAATAAAATTCACTGAAAATGAAATAAATAACGAAATAAAAAAATCTCCAATTTCTTCTTTGTCAAATAACATGACAAACAAGTTTTTTTCTAAGAAAAAATATTTGATAAAACAAAACATTTATGGCAAATGTCGGTAGAGGAATTCTGGCAGATGACTATTAAACATCTCATTTCATTTGACTATTGGAAAAAAAACAGATCATAAACATTTTTAAACAAAATCTCTTAAAAATAACAACTGTTTATAGATATTAAAAAAAAATAAAAACAGTTCATAAACATATTTTTATTAGAAAGGTTATAATTTTGTTATAAAAGTCCAAATAAAGACTGTTTAAATCAAACATATCAGATCTTTTCTTTTTTTCTTTTTATCTATGAGTCATTACTTATTAAGACCCGAAGGCCACTTTAAAAAAAGGTTTATTAGTGTAAGATGGTATTTTAATAATCGTTAATGGTGCAGATTGGGTAGAATTTTATTATTTATGGGGACGGCTCAACAAGAATTTGTTTACATTGGATTTGAAGGTTACTACGTTGTATTCAACCGGGAAACAGGTCAGCGGAACGGTGTTCCACAGATGAGCAATTCTTCGAAAGAAGCTTTGTTTATGGAATCTGCGTTTAGATTTAGGCACGGATAGGGAGTGGGGAAAATCGTACATAGTTGTTGAAGCTAGTCGAGTGGTTTATGTGAAAGTTTTGTAAAGTGGGGTTATAGATCTGGTTAAATTAAAATGTTGTTCCCCAGAGTTGTAAATCAGCGTGGGTTATTCTAATATGTAGCCAATTTTAAATGAGTTTGGAGATCACGTGATATCTCAAACCAAAGAACTGATACGAATTTAGTACTCAACTTTATACCCGACTCAATGCTATTCGCGATAATCTCCAGAAAATCGTGTCAGCAAAAACCTCAAAAGAAACCTTACTTTATTCTAGACTAGATGTGATATTTGAAATCGATCCAACTAATGAAGACTGGATTATAAGTTTGGATTTTTTTTTTAAGAGAGGGGTTCATGATTTTGGAGTCACTCCGTATGTGTCATTAGAAAGCAGTTATGTTATGACCCTGTTTAAGGGGTTACAAGGAAAACAGAACGAGAGGATAAAGTCTTCTCAAACGTCATCCACGCCTCTAATGTAATCTCAAACGTTAGTTCCGTCTCTAATGTGATCTTTTAAAAGATATTATTTTTCGTTGCATTTTGCGTACATTTGCGTACGCGCCTCCGCGCTGTGTTACATAATTATTACAATTTAATGCAGATGATTTGATACAGGAAATATAAATTTCCAGAATCCCGCTGTAATGTTTAGAATTTTGCCTTCTAGTTCATTTTCTTTTTCTCCTTCTGTCAAATCACCAGCTTCGATATCTGCATTCGAAATCGCCTTCAGAATATTCTTATGCCGGGTAATTTGATCCGTGGCCTTTGACATGCAACTGTCATCAAGGATGTTTTATTCTTCGAGGGACATTTGACATGCATATTAACATCTTAGAGAAACTTTACAGCCGATTACACTGGTACCGGAGTTCAGGTAACCGCATAATATTTGATTGAGCAACCTAGTCTTCATAGGTTTCATGTCTCCTAGCCAGGAAACAATTGATGTCTTAAACATAAGTAGATGATGGAAGTATATATATATATATATATATATATATATATATATATATATATATATATATATATATATATATATATATATTCCAGGTAGAAAAATATCCAAAAATTAAGAATAATTGAATTTCAACAAGGGTCGTTGATAGTGCTCAATCCAAGAGAGCAAATTATATTTTTTATTCTTTATGTAAATACAGTCATATCTTGATATGATGCGCAGACCGTTTCAATCATATTTGATTTCATTATGCAAGAAAAATTAAAGTACAAAACTTAAAAAGGTTCCAGACCTTTTCAAATTTTGAGGAGAGAAATAATGATATGACTGACAATAAGCAAAAATTAAAGAAGAGCTTTAATTTTTGCTTTTAACATTGCAACTTTTCCATAGTTTTCCTTTTTGCCGTTAAAACTATTTTATTTTATTTAGTAATAGTAGGGGCCATAGTTATCATATTTTTATTAATGTGGTCTGAAATGCTACCAAAGGCAAACTAAATTACTCCTCTGTGATTAAACGCTTAAAAAATTGGCACAAATCTATTTTTTCAGCCTGTAGAGTCCGTGAAGACAAAAAAGAATAAAGAATAAAGAAAAGAAATGGTTATCCAGTTATTATATATGCTTGCGATATTGTCACCTAATATACAAATGAGATACTTCCGGTTGGAAATAAAAAACCTGGCTTTTCAGAGACTGGGTTAATTTTGAACTTGGATGTTTGGAGTAGCAAGTGTTGCCAGCAATGCGTCGTGTTCTAGAGTTACGTTTTGACAGTAGAGTATCGAGTTTTAGAGTAACAAGTTTTGACAGCAGAGCGTCGATATTTAGAATAACGAGTTTTGACAGCAGAGCGCTGAGATTTGAAGTAGCGAGTTTTTTGGCAGCAGTATGTTGAATTTAATTTTAGAAATTGTTACTTGGAAGCACAGCATAGTTAAAAATTCAAGTATGCAACAGTTAACGCTTGATTGTTTTAACCACATTTACTAATATTAATAGCATTATCATTATTATTATTATTATTATTATTATTATTATTAGTAGTAGTAGTAGTAGTAGTATTCCCTCACTATGGAGTTTCACACAAGTTAACATGAAATATTTCTCTTTAAGAACAACTGCGAATGTTTCCTGGAGTCTTAGTGACAACAAACCTTCCCAGATTTCCAGTACTCACCACCTCATTCGATAAGCTTTGCAAATTGGTTTACTGCAAGAGCTGTTTACCATTGATATTGCGTTAGTAGCGACCATTGGTCTTCACTGACATTTTGGTGGCAATAGTACAGTTTCAGTTTTCATGATTCCATATTATGATTCTTTGTGTTTTACGTCTATAGCAGTTTCTATATGCCTGACTTGTGTCTGTAGTTCATGCATGTTAGTCTCCAGATTCATAGATTTATTATTATTATTATTATTATTATTATTATTATTATTATTATTATTATTATTATTATTATAATTTTGACTAATTTCTCACACACCCAGTGTCCGATATGCTAAACTTTTGTATAATTCTGTACATAACGTCCAAGGATGAAATACTGTTGCCATATTTGGACAGGAACTGCTAAAAACAGCCTATCCTGCCTTGACAGAGTACAAAATAGACTTCGTGGCTTAGTGGGGGATGACCTTTTCTCTACCCTGCAACCTCTCTTCCACAGAAGAGACGTTGCGAGCCTATCCTTGTTTTATCGTTATTTCCATGACAGGTGTTCGTCTGAACTCCAATCTCTGGTCCCCCCTCGCCAATCTTTCATGAAAAACACCCGTCTAGCTGAATCCACTGTGAAAAATTTCCCCCACTCTATATCTGTGCCTACACCAAAACGCGGATTCCATGAAGAAAGCTTCTTTCTTAGAACTGCACGCCTGTGGAACTCTGTTCCGTCTGCCTGCTTCCCACCGGACTACAACTTGGATGCCTTCAAGTCCAATGTTAACAAATTCCTAATGAACCGCCCCCTTAAGTAAACACTTCATCAAATCTCCACATTAACGTAATGTACTTGCAATAACCTTTATCCCTGAGTGGCATCCGGGCCTTGATAAGTGGTGATCACTGTGTAAAAAAAATAACTTTATAGCATTACGTAAATGATTAATTATATAAATATTTGCCAGTAACTATCAGTTACATACTTGCATTTTCATCGTATTTTTTGTGTTACCATAAATGTAAACCCACGATCCACTTCTTCTAACTAATCAAGAGGTTTATAGAAATACGGAATTAATGTTTTTTTTTCTTTTACAAAGAAGTCACCACTTATCAAATTCCGGAGGCCACTCGAGGATAAAGGTTAATGAACGTACAGTAGTCAATGCTAAAATATCGCAGGAGTTATTCGTAGTGGAAATTTGGTAAATTGGATTACTTAAGGGGATGGCTCATCAAGAACTTGTTCACATTTGACTTTAAGACAACCATATTGTAGTTAGTTGGAAAGCAGGAAAACAGAACAGAGTTCCACAGGCGTGCAGTTCTAAGAAAGAAGCTTTGTTCATTGAATCTTCGTTTAGGTTTAGGCACAGATAAAGAATGGGAGAAATTATTGGTAGTTGTTTCGGTTGGACGAGTGTTTTTCGTGAAAGTCAAGCTAGACGAGCACCTGCTATGAAAATAACGATGAAGCAGAGGCAGGCTCGCAACGTCCCTTCTGTGAGAAAGAGGTTGCAGGGAAAATAAAAGGGCATTTCTCACTAGGCTACGAAGTCTATTTTTAACTCTGTCAAGGTAGGATAAGCTGCTTCTAGCAATTCCTGTCCAGATGTGGCAACAATACTCCATCCTTGGACGTACTTGGCTCTTATTCAGGTAGAGAATTGCATCAGTAGTCAGATATCTACTGGAGCGGTAGAACGATTCCACCATTTTTCCAGCAGCCTTGGCAACAGATTTGATGTGCATGTTCCCTCAGATTAGAGGTAAATGTCAGACCCAGAAGCTTGTCAAAACACGGAGCATCGCCAAGATGAGAGCCATTCATTTCAGTTGATGCCAAACGAGTATCAGAGCGTTGATGATGTAAAGATAGAAGCTTGGTTTTAGATGCATTAAAAATAACCAACCACCTCTTTCCCCATTGCAGTATGTGTTCAAGATCAGAGGAGATAGAATAGGAGACAACTTGGTCGTTTATGGCCTTTGAAGTGTTGCCAGCATAAATGTCTACTAATAACGTAAGAATATGATTTGGGAGATCATTAATGTAGATCAGGAATAGAGTTGTGCCCAGGATGAACCCCTGACGGGCTTCAGCATTAATAATGTAAGTTTCTGATTTTTGCTCATCAACCACTGCTCTTATTACCCTATCAGAGAGAAATGATTTAAGAATTCAGAAAACATTTCTAGCTATATCGTAGCTGGTGATTTGTGGAGTAGACTTTTATGCCATACCCTATCAAAGGCCTTTGATATGTCAAGAGCAATTGCCCAAGAAAGGAAACCTCCGACGAGAGTTTCACTAATCCTATGAGAAATAACCATAAGAACATCTGCTGTAGATCTAGTAGAACGGAAACCATATTGCATGTCACCGAGGAGATTATTTTTGCTGGGGTGGTTGACTACTTCTCTGTTTAACACAGATTCTAGCAGCTTACTCATGACGCACATGAGACTGATTGGTTTGCATTGAGAGGGAGATGACCGATCACCTGAATTTTTAAATACGGGACATACTAATGATTTTTTCCAGGGTGTTAGGAAGCAATTCTCTTTCAGACATCGCTTAAACATCTTTGTAAGGAGGTAGTTTTGGGAGCTAGTTCTGGTTGAAGCTTTTTGAACACTATAATCGGTATGCCATCAGTGCCAGTTATTTTATTGGAATCAAGGTTTTTGATAAATTTGGCGATATCACGCACAGATATTTGTATGTCACATAGTGTGTTTTAAGGCACAGGAGGAAATACGAGGGTTTGGCGGCCCTGATTGCATAGGGTAGAATTAGCTATAAAGTTCTATCATTGTGTGTTTTTTCTTTGGTACTATATAGTATGTGATCTAACTTTTGAATGTTACCTATGAAATTCTATCTTTAATATAGTATGCGGCATGCCTTTTGAATGTGACATACAAAATTCCACCTCAGTTATAGCATATGTTCTACCTTTTGAATATAGTCTACAAATCCAGTATGTTACTTTTTTTCAATTTTCTAATCAGTTTGTTCAAGCTGGGATATCGGTCATCCTCCCGGATGCCAAACATTCACCCCTATTTTATATATTCCAACTGAGAGATCTTTTAAAGATTCTAACCGGCTCTTTAAGTGCAACTGTTTAAATCTCTCTTGCACTTTGTTTACTGAGTATATTTGCTAGGTAGGTTTTGAATTTTTTTTCATGAGCCCAGCTGCTCCTATAATTACTGGAATGATGAAAATCTTTCTGGTACTCAAGTTTCTTTTCATGTCGTACATAAGACCCTGGTATTTCGTTATATTTTTCATGTCGTACATAAGACCCTGGTATTTCGTTATATTTTTCATGTCGTACATAAGACCCTGGTATTTCGTTATATTTTTCATGTCGTACATAAGACCCTGGTATTTCGTTATATTTTTCATGTCGTACATAAGACCCTGGTATTTCGTTATATTTTTCATGTCGTACATAAGACCCTGGTATTTCGTTATATTTTTCATGTCGTACATAAGATCCTGGTATTTCGTTATATTTTTCATGTCGTACATAAGACCCTGGTATTTCGTTATATATTTTTTATGTCGTACATAAGACCCTGGTATTTCGTTATATATTTTTCATGTCGTACATAAGACCCTGGTATTTCGTTATATTTTTCATGTCGTACATAAGACCCTGGTATTTCGTTATATTTTTCATGTCGTACATAAGACCCTGGTATTTCGTTATATTTTTCATGTCGTACATAAGACCCTGGTATTTCGTTATATTTTCCATGTCGTACATAAGACCCTGGTATTTCGTTATATTTTCCATGTCGTACATAAGACCCTGGTATTTCGTTATATTTTTCATGTCGTACATAAGACCCTGGTATTTCGTTATATTTTTCATGTCGTACATAAGACCCTGGTATTTCGTTATATTTTTCATGTCGTACATAAGACCCTGGTATTTCGTTATATTTTCCATGTCGTACATAAGACCCTGGTATTTCGTTATATTTTCCCCTTCAGCTCTGTTTATGCCCCTTTGTGGCCAATCGACAATGCCAAAGCTGTATGTAATTACATACATGGATAGATTGTTAATGTCAGTGAGCTTGTGTTTGTTTGTAAGCTCTATTTTACCGATTGTCTTTACACCTTGTATATATTCACTGCCGACCTTTTCACTCATCATAGCATGTTCAGTTAAATCGTTTTTTTTATGTTAAGATATTTGCATTTTTCATGCTCTTCTAGGTCCTTGATATTAATATATTTATCAAACTGCGTTTTCCGTCGTAGCCTTTTTTCTCAGCCCTGATGTTGCACTTGGTAAATTTGTCCAGAAAAACTTTTATTCCAATATCCCTGTGTTGTATAGTGGTCCATTTTAAAGGGATGAAGCTGTTTCATATTATAAGAGAGGTAACGATGATGGGAGAGAGAGAGAGAGAGAGAAGGAGAAGACATTTATACCGTTCTGGAGTGTTTCTTCTTATAACATATATTAGCCAGCGGTTGAGATAGGGGATGCACATTCTTGTGAGAGTTACATAAAGTTCATAATAATGACGAGGGAGACAAAGTTCATATTAAGGATGTTTCACACATTACCTTTTACTGTTGAATGATGACACGACACAGTTTTACAAAAACATGATGATAATTTCTTTATTATCAGATCGACCGGTCGAATGATGATGACGTCAAGGAATTCAAAGTCGTACTACATGATTAAATGTTCTCCCTTCGCTTCTAAAGGGACCCTCCTCTGATCATGTCAGCTATGTCCAACCGACTGCTGATTGTTCGATCCGGACTCGATTCCCTCTGATCTTCGACTCCTCTGCTAATCCTAGCTTCTATATTGAGAAAATACCCTTTCTGCTATGACGTCATATGTGTGGTTCAAAACGTGGTTGACTCACGTGGCTTAAACATACGTGGCTCGGCACATGTTCCCAAAACACATATCTACAGACAAAGAATTCTCACTAACCTATTTTTCAATATATTTTTTTAATTGTATTGTTTTTTTTTAAATTCAATTTCCATAAAATGATGAATAATTAATTCTTTTTACAAACAAAAAAATATCTAAACTATTTTATATGAAATTTAACAATGCGAAATTCTAACATTCGATTTTCTGAATCTATTTCTGAACCTTGCTTACAAAGTTCGAATCTCGGTCTATCCTAATCTCATTTCCCACTTATCTAATGTTTTTCTTATTTACAAGAAAAGGGGACCCTTTTCTTGTAACACCTGGGGAATTTATATACGACTTGACAAAGTCAAATTAAGTTAGCGTCTCAGTTGGCATACAGCTTGCCATCATCAATAAAGAGCAATTGGTTGACTCTTTTGTTCAGGTTTTGTTGGCAGCCCAGACTTAGATTGTAGGCACCTCGGCTTTTAAGTAGCTTGGCAGATCTACTGTCAGGAAGAAGAATAAAGGAGATGCCTTTTCTGATATTAGAGATTTCTACTGTTTCATTAGTGTGGATTGTTGTTTGCCACATTTTTATATGTACATCCATGGTCTTTGTAATTACTGGATGTATCTTATATAAATCAAGACATCACAGTAACAATGTGTTGAGCAAATTATCATATGCCCTTTGGTAATCAATCCAAGCCATGCTTAGGTTTCTTTGCCTCTTCCTCAATAGCGATCTTGTTAATCAACAACTGGTCCTTCGTTTTGCACCCTGATTGTTCTTTTCCCAAGACTTAAGACTTCTACCCGGTTATGGCTGACGGAATAAGGGAATTTTACCTCCGTGGATTAAATAAAAGGTTCCGGTTGAAATTCCATACAGATTCCCGAGTTGGAGAGAAAGATTCCGGAATTCGACATAAAGATCCCCGAGTTCAACAAGATACACCTGGATAAGGTGAAAGGTTACATGTGAGAACAGTACTCAAGATCAGAACAGTAATCCGAATAATGCAAATAATACGTATTAAACTTTAGTATAATAATAGATATTTATGCATTCAAATTTGGGATACACGATTAGGATTTATGATAACTTACTTATAGATGGTGAATATGTATGTAAACTTTAATTTGTTAAAAATGCGAATTATTTAGCCATTCAAACTCAACTTTGGAATGAATGACATTTTTGGGTTTAAAATAGCATTTTCTTTGTCCTCTAATGCAAAAGATTAAAGTTTTCATCATTCAATCATACTCTAACATTGCACGGACGGTTGTATGCAAATACCGAGCCGTGAGCGAAATGACATCGCGCTAAGAAAAAAGGAGACTATAAAAATGAGAGAGCAGGTTCAAGAAGACGATCACGGTAGAGATGTGGATGACGTTCGAGAGCACATTCGAGAAGACGGACACGTTAGAGACGTCTCAGCCGTAACGAGATGCTGTGCGTGGTGAGAGAACGAACAAATAAATTTTGTTGTACAATAAAATAGAGAGTTGAAGTTCTTTCCTATTCTTTGTTTACTTTGCGATTGAGTCTACGCCGTGTGGGTCCCGTGTGTGAGCGTGTTAGTTCCTGAACAAGTTACAATACTTAATTTCGAAATAGCATTTTTTTTTTCAGGTTCAGAATATTTGAGACAAGAATTAAAAATAAATATTTTTAGAGAATATTCGGTCCACTATTTCCAGTTTCATTGTAATTTTCACTCATAATAAAGAGGGATGTGGTTGACGAGGTCTGGTTAGCCTCTTTAGAGTAGAAACTCATCGTTTACCTTATTGGATAAAGGAACTGATCCTTATTGTATAAGGTTAAGAGGTTTCTTAATCCTCTCGAGCCAAGGCGAAATTCTAACTGAAACCATTTTAGCGCCCGTACGACGACCATAGAAATTAATGACATTACAGACCAGTTATCGCGCTGTTTCGCGTGGATCTCTGCCACCTGCTCCTTTTAAAATGGCGTGATATAATCGATCTCATCACATTCTTGTACGTGAAAATCACAACGAAGATGAGAATATCCAAATAATGCAAATAATAAAAAGAATTTTCTTTAAAAATGTAACTTCCTAAACTTTAAAACATGGCTGACGAAGGACACACGGCTTTGCTTGATTGCAAAATATACTTAAATATATCTTAACTAGCAAGGCCACCCGGCGTTGCTCGGGACCGTATAAGACAATGAGAAAAAAATTGAACTTGCCTGTTATTCTTAGAATAGAGGAATATTTGATGTCTAATATGCTTTGCTAAATATTTTACCTACCCTAGGACGGGTATTACAAAACATATGTATGGAATAATTGTACCTTCATTGGACAGGAAATTTACAGCACGTATGTGGAAAACAAATTCTTTACCTGAGGCGGCGTATGTACAACACATATTTAAAATTATTACCATAAGTTTCTGTTGTGCTAAATTTTCGGTATGTCACAGGTAAGAGTGTGTTTGTTTTTACATCAGAGTGCTATAGTAGAGAAGCACCGGATTTTTTATATGAATGTTATACTACTCAAATATATTACATGATTTTCGATTTTGATAACTTATGTGCGTCACAGATAAGAATTTAATTGTTTTTCATTTGGGTACTACACTGTACAAGTACCATTATTTTATGGGTACGATACTGTAGAAGTACCATATTTTTCTAACTTAAAAATGTAAAAACTCGATACTTTTAAGTAATTTTCTGTTGTGGTAAATTTTCTGTGCGTCTAGAGTAAGAATTTGTTTTTAAATCTATTACTATAGGGAAGAAGCACCTTATTTCTCATCTATATGTCATGCTATTCGAATATATAACTTGATTTTCGGTTTTAATGACTTTTATGCACGTAACAGGTAGGATTATATTTGTTTCTTTTAATATGAGTACTATACTAGACAAGTAACATTTCTTGGGTAGGATAATGTATAAGTACCTTATTTTTAATATATAGATGAAACTACTCGATGATTTTACATAATTTTCTGTTATGCGAACTTTTCTGTATGTCAGAGGTGAGAATTTGTTTTTATAATAAAATGCTATATTAAAGAATCACCTTATTTTTCATATGAATGTCACACTACTCGAATATATTATATGATTTTCGGTTTGGATTACTTTTATGTACCCCACGGGCAAGATTTCCTTTGTTTTTCATGTGGGTACTATACTGCACAAGTCCCTTATTTCTCGGTTAGGATACTGTACAAGTACCTTTTTTCTAATGTAAAAATGAAAAAATCGATGCGTTTATGTTATTTTCTGTTATGTAACATTTTCTATACGTCGGGGATAAGAATTTGATTGTTTTGCTATGTGGGAGCTATAGTGAAGACGCACCTTATTTCTTACATGTAAGTCATACTACTCGAATATTACACGTGATTTTCGGTTTTAATAACTTTCATATATGTCACGTAAGATTTTCTTTGTTTTTTCATTAATACTATACAACACAAGTACCTAATTACTTTGATAGAATTTCTTGTACACATAAATACATGAAAAACTGATCATTGTATGTGATTTTTAGAACATGACTATAAAAATATACACTCATATATAATACATTAAATGTATAATGATCAGTTAATTAGTATAGGAATGAATCCAATACATACAAATATATAAGTATATACTATACTAATCGTTCATAATGATCGGTTAATTAGTTTAGGAGTGATTCCAATATATAGAAATATATAAACATATACAAATAATTAAAATTCATAATGATCGGTTAATTAGTTTAGGAATGATTCCAATACATATAAATATATAAACATATACAAATAATTAAAATTGATAATGATCGGTTAATTAGTTTAGGAATGATTCCAATACATAGAAATATATAAACATATACAAATAATTAAAATTGATAATGATCGGTTAATTAGTTTAGGAATGATTCCAATACATAAAAATATATAAACACATGCACATAATTAAAATTCATAATGATCGGTTAATTAGTTTAGGAGTGATTCACATACATAAAAATATATAAACATATACACATAATTAATGTTCATAATGATCGGTTAATTAGTTTAGGAGGGAATCCAGTACATAGAAATATATAAGCATATACAAATAATTAAAATTGATAATGATCGGTAAAATTAGTTTAGGAGTGGATCCAATACATACAAATATATAATCATATACACATAATTAAAATTCACAATGATCGGTTAATTAGTTTAGGAGTGAATCCAAGACATAGGCATATATAAACATAAACGCATAATTAATATTCTTAATGATCGGTTAATTAGTTTAGGAGTGGATCCAATACAAATGCAATTACTTGATCTGTTTACGTAATTTTTGGAATGTAACAAATAAGCTGATATATCATATGTATTTTGAATATGATATTTTCGTGTATTTATTACATAACATTTAAAAATCAAGAATATCGGAATGTTAAAAAGCAAAAAAAAAAAAACAAAAAAAAAACAGAAAAGAAAAGAAATTACAGATATGGAAACCGCAACACCCGTGCTAGTAATCGGTCGCGATAGCCATTGCATCAGTGAGTCAAAGCCGTTCAAGGCATTTTGAAATATCTAAATAGATAGATTTCTTTTTTACTCGATGTACGCATGCGCATAACGACTCTATTGCGCTATGCTCATCAAGGTGTCATTTCTTTCAAGTTTGGACCCCTTTTTGAACCCCTTAGCAATTGTTTTAGCCGATTATATATCTCTAATAAAATTCTGCACCAAAAATGCACGTTGTCCAACGATCATCCGTCTAGGATGAGATACAATTTGAAAAACGGAGACAGACACATACACACACAGTGCGATTTATATATTAGGCTAGCAAGGCCACCCAGCGTTGTCCGGGACCGTATAAGACAATGAGAAAAATTTTGAACATACCTGTTATTCTTAGAATAGAGGAAGTTTTTTCTGTTTACGTATCATTTGCCATCTTGAGCAAAGAAATATTTTACCTACCCTAGGACGGGTATTACACAGCATATGCATGGAATAATTGTACCTTCATTGGACAGGAAATTTACAGCACATACGATGAAAAACTTCCTTATCTAGGGCGGCGTATGTACAACACATATTTAAAATTATTACCATAAGTTTCTGTTGTGCTAAATTTTCGGTATGTCACATGTAAGGATGTGTTTGTTTTTACATCAGAGTGCTATAGTGGAGAAGCACCGCCTTTTTTATATGAATGTTATACTACTCAAATATATTACATGATTTTCGATTTTGATATCTTATGTACGTCACAGATAAGAATTTAATTGTTTTTCATTTGGGTACTTCACTGTACAAGTAACATTATTTTATGGGTACGATACTGTAGAAGTACCATATTTTTCTAACTTAAAAATGTAAAAACTCGATACTTTTAAGTAATTTTATGTTGTGCTAAATTGTCTCTGCGTCTAGAGTAAGAATTTGTTTTAAAATCTATTACTATAGGGAAGAAGCACCTTATTTCTCATCTATATGTCATGCTATTCGAATATATAACTTGATTTTCGGTTTTAATGCCCTTTATGCACGTAACAGGTAGAATTATATTTGTTTCTTTTAATATGAGTACGATACTAGACAAGTAACTTATTTCTTGGGTAGTATAATGTGCAAGTACCTTATTTATAATATATAGATGAAACTACTCGATGACTGTACAAACTTTTCTGTTGTGCGAACTTTTCCATATTTCATAGTTGAGAGTCTGTTTTTATAATAGAATGCTATAATAAAGAAGCACCTTATTTCTTATATAAATGTCATACTACTCGAATATATTATATAATTTTCGGTTAGGATTACTTTTATGTTCGCCACAGGTAAAATTTTCTTTGTTTTTCATATGGGTACTATACTGTACAAGTACCTTTTTTTAATGTAAAAATGAAAGAACTCGATCGGTTTATGTAATTTTCTGTTGTGTTATATTTTCTGTGCGCGAGGGGTAAGAAATAAATGTTACCATAGTCAATAAAAGTTCAGTTCATGTTTTTTTTTGTTTTGAAATAGTTTTTAATGCTCTTTACTTGAAATAATTTCATCGAACCGAAATTAAAACGAAATTTGAGGCGATAACTACTTAAATGAATTATTATATAAACTACACATGCCATAATCGAATATTCCTCAAGCACAAAATAACGGAAAACATTAAAATACGTCGGATTCAGGGTTGTACTATTGTAATGTAAAGAACACGCAGAAAGGGTTGTAATCAACTGAATTCCTTCTAGTACATTGACAAAAAAAATTAAACAGTTATATATATAAAAATAAAAAGGTTATGTAAATGTTTTTAAAAAGACACGTAAGCAGGATTTTTTCCTTCTTTTAACACGATAACAAGTAACCTTCTTATTTTTTATTATTTATCTATCTTCGAAAGAGTGCCACGTGCAAGTGGAGAAGGAAAAAACACAGTTATGCAAAATTTGTGTCGAGAATTGTCTAAAGTTTCCTTTTTGTTATTGTGGACCCTCACCCTTTTAAAAAAACTTATTAAACTTTGTGACATATTTACATTCTATGGAGGTCAGGCGCGAATGAACACCCAATAATTTTATTATACCATATTTCTTAAACTGAAACATAATTATCAAAGTATACTTACGCCAATAGATATGAAAAGTCTTTGTTAAAGTTTGTGCCATATTTCCATGGAGTACAGGCGCGAACGCAGATCCCACAACTTTATTATACAATCCTTATTTAAGTTGAAACATACTTATCAAAGTATACTTATGTACATCTATATCCAAATCCCTTGTAAACGTTTTTTTTTTTCATTTTTTATTTCCATACTTTGGGGGCCACAATTTTTATGAACCACCGTTCTGCCAGATCAAACATACCCATTCCTGATCCTCGATACATCTTCTATCAGTTTTTAAAAATAGTCAACCATATAGGAGCCTATTCGTGATACACACACACACACACACACACACACACACACACACACACACACACACACACACACACACAGACGTTCAGCTTTATATTATAGATATATCGGCTTATTTGTTACATTCCAAAAATCATGTAAATAGATCAAGTAATGGCATTTGTATTGGATTTACTCCTAAACTAATGAACCGATCATTAAGAATATTAATTATGTGTATATGTTTATATATTTCTATGTCTTGGATTCACTCCTAAACTAATTGACAGATCATTATGAATTTAAATTATGTGTATATGTTTATATATTTTATGTGTGTGAATCACTCCTAAACTAATAAACCGATCATTATGAATTTTGATTATGTGTATATGTTTACAGATTTCTATGATCCACTTCTACACTAATTAACCGATCATTATTAATTTTGATTATGTGTATATGTTTATATATTTCTATGGATTGGATTCACTCCTAAACTAATTAACCGATCATTGTGCATTTTGATTATGTTTATATGTTTATATATTTCTATGGATTCACTCCAAAACTGATTAACCGATTATTATGAATGATTAGTATACGTATATACGTATTTATTTCTATGTATTGGATTCACTCCTAAACTAATTAACCGATCATTATGAATGATTAGTATAGTATATACTTATATATTTGTATGTATTGGACTCATTCCTATACTAATTAGCTGATCCTGATAAATTTAATGTATTATATATGATTGTATATTTGTATAGTCATATTCCAAAAATCACATACAATGATCAGTTTTTAATGTATTTATGTGTACAAGAAATTCTATCAAAGTAATAAGGTACTTGTGTAGTATAGTAATCATGAAAAAAACAAAGAAAATCATACATTTGACATACATGAAAGTTATTAAAACCGAAAATCCCGTTTAATATTCGAGTAGTATGACTTAAATATCAGAAATAAGGTGCTTCTTCACTATAGCACCCACATAACAAAACAATCAAATTAAACAGTTATATATATATAAATAAAAAGGTTATGTAAAGACGTTGCTAGCTTGTCTCTGTTCTATCGTTATTTTTTTATGGCAACTGCTCATCTGAGCTTAAATCTATGCTCTCCTTTGCTAAACATTCACAAAAGCACTCCTATAACTACAACCAATATCAACAATTCTCCAAGTCTATCAGTGCCTAAATCTAAACGTGGATTCCATGAACAAAGCTAATTTCCCCGAACTGCTCTGTTCCACTAGCCTGCTTTCCAGCTGACTACAACATAGTCGTCTTTAAGTACAATGTAAACAAGTTCTTGTTGTACCATGTCCTTAAATATTCAAATTATAACTACTAACGATTACTACCGTACACCTATTAACTATTATCCTCGAGTGGCCTTTGGGCCTTGATAAATGGTGGCCCCCATTAATATCTATCTATCTATCTATCTATACTCCTTTAAATTAAGGGTTCTTTTGTGTGTATCGATATTCATATTAAAAACCCTCTTTTCTATTTATTTAAAAAGAAAATACAATTCTTATTATATCTTGGTTGTGGAATTGCATTCACTAGCAAACGATCTAGCTAATTTGCATATTCTTTTAAACATTCATTTTAATTAATTCCCTATTAGTTGCTCCGGTTTTTTAATGGGATAATCATCTTTAGTTAACTATTACGTGTAATTATGTTCATGCAGATATTCTACATGATTTATACTTGCATAATATTTGCGAAAAAGTTTATAGTAAAGACAAAATTGTTTCCATATATATTTATGTATACGTATATATTTTTGTTAAACAAATATATATATATATATATATATATGCATATATATATTTATAAAAGTGAATGTGTCTGTGTGTCTGTCTGTGTGTCTGTGTACATTTCCCTACGCAATAACTCTGTCAATTTTAAGTCTACAGACTCGAAATTTGATACACAGTGTACTGAGATTTAGGAAAATCGATGTGATCGGTTTTTGGCCAGATATTTAGCTGTTAAGGGGTGAACGATCAACGATTTGACCTTTGAGAACTATACCAAACTCCTCCGACAATTTTGGGTCTACGCGCTTGAAATTTTAGATATAGGTTCCTTGGACATGAATCTACCTTAATAACTTGATTTGAGCTCAAAACAATAAATTTTAAGGGGTCATAATAGGAGTCAAAGTTTAAAAGAAATTGACCTCTGCGGTCTCTTCCAAATTACTCAGATAATTTCTCGTCTAAATATTTGAAATTTTACATAAAGGGTATTCAGAGATAAGGCAAGATTTTTCATCAGTTTGGGTCGAAAATTTTTAGAGACCAATATATAAATGTATGTATGTATGCCTGTATGCCTGTTTGCATGTCTGCCTTAAACTTCCAATAGAGGCGACGGATTTTACCAAGATCAGTATCGTTTTAAAGTTCGACCTTTCATACGACAAATATCGAAAAATTGGCTAACAACATTAATATCTTCCCCTTCAACTAGGCACTTTTCTACAGGGGGGTCACTTTTTTCGCCGATATTTTTTAAAGTTATCCTTTCCTTTATATTGTCTAGCCTTAATTTTAAAAAATGTCACTTCCGGTTTGGCGGTGGTCGTAACAGCCTAAGCGTTAGGTTTTACCCCGTTCTTTTCCTCCTTTGCGGTACGGGTCCGAGCCTGCCTTCCTACTACCACTTGTTTATTTTTTGCTCAACATACACATCAAAACGCCCGGGCAACGCCGGGCTGAAATGCTAGTATATCTATAAAAGTGTGTGTGTGTGTGTTTGCATTTATCTACGCAATAACTCTGTCAATTTTAAGTTTACAGACTCGAAATTTGATACACAGAGTACTGAGATTTGGGAAAATCTAAGTGATCCATTTTCGGCCAGAAATTTGGCTGTTAAGGGGTCAAAGTTCAACGATTTGACCTTTGAGAACTCTACCAAACTGCTCCGACAATTTGGGGTCTAGACACTTGAAATTTTAGATACAAGTTCCTTGGACATGGATCTAACTTAATAACTTGATTTGAGCACAAAACAATAAATGTTAAGGAATCATAATAGGGGTCAAAGTAAAAAAAAAAATGATTTCTTTTTTTTTTTTTTTTGCTCAGCATACACCTCCAAATACCCGGGAACCCATGCTAGTATATCTATAAAAGTGAAAGTGTGTGTGTGTGTGTGTGTGTGTATGTCTGTCCGTGTGTGTGAGTGTACATTTCCCTACACAATAACTCTGTCAATTTTTAGCCTACGGACCCGATATTTGATATACAGGGTACTGAGATTTGGGAAAATCGATGTGATTGGTTTTCGGCCAGAAATTTGACTGTTAAGGGGTTAAAGTTCAACGATTTGACCTTTGAGAACTCTACCAAAATCCGCCGACAATTTGGGGTCTAGGCACTTGAAATTTTAGATACAAGTTCCTTGGACATGGATCTAACTTAATAACTGAATTTGAGCCCAAAATAATAAATTTTAGGGTGTCATAATAGGGGTCAAAGTTAAAAAAAAAATGACCGTTTTTTTAATTTTAATTTTTTTTTGCTCAGCATACACCTCAAAACACCCAGGCAACGCAAGGCGCCCATGCTAGTATATCTATAAAAGTGAAAGTGTCTGTGTGTGTGTCTGTGTGTGTACATTTCCCTACGCAATAACTCTGTCAATTTTCAATCTACAGACTCGAAATTTGATATACTGAGATTTCGGAAATCTATGTGATCGGTTTTCAGCCAGAAATTTTGCGATTAAGGGGTCAAAGTTCAACAATTTGACTTTTGAGAACTCTACCAAACTCCTCAGACAATTGAAATTTTAGATATAGGTTCATTGGACATGGATCTTACTTAATAACTTGATTTGAACCCAAAACAATAAATTTTAAGGGGTCATAATTGGGGTGAGTGTTAAAAAAATTGACCCTTTTTTATTTTTTTGCTCAACATACATCTCCAAATACCTGGGCAACGCCGGGAACCCATGCTAGTATATCTATAAAAGTGAACGTGTCTGTCTGTCTGTGTGTGTATCTGTGTGTCTGTGTGTGTGCATTTCCCTACGCAATAACTCTATCAATGTTTAGTCTACAGATTCGAAATTTGATATACAGGGTACTGAGATTTAGGAACATCCATGTGATCGGTTTTCGGCCAGAAATTTGGCTGTTAAGAGGTCAAAGTTCAACGATTTGACCTTTGAGAACTCTACCAAACTCCTCCGACAATTTTGGGTCTAGACACTTGAAATTTTAGATATAGGTTCCTTGGACATGGATCTAACTTAATAACTTGATTTGAGCCCAAAACAATAAATGTTAAGGGGTCATAATAAGGGTCAAAGCTAAAAAATTGACCGAAATGCTAGTATATGTATATATTTATATATACTAGCTGTATACACCCGCCATTGCCAGTTTAAACATATTGCCGGGTGGAGCGATTAGTCACACATTATTTAAGATAACATATTTCGAAAATGTTGGATTTAGGAAAGCATAATACACACCCATCTTAATCTATGAAAATCAAACGCGAAATAACTTTCATAGCTTAAACAGAAAATAACTCTTATATCTTAAACAAATGGACACATATATTCGAATTAAGAATTTATTGTTTGACAAAAGGAATATATAGAAGGGATTATGTTAATTTTCACAATCCATGGATTTTCAATAACGGCTCATATCACCAGAGGAAATGAAATGCAGTTAGCAAAATGTTCAACTGTGAATAGCCACTTATTTTGCTTCAACCACCAAATTATATATTGCTCTATTCTTAAATATTGAGCTTTTCCTTTTGGGCTAGGATTACCCTGAAATTGTTACTTCAAGTAATATCTATCAAGATTTTCATTTAAATTCTATCAGTGTCTCATCTCGCTTATATATATATATATATATATATATATATATATATATATATATATATATATATATATATATGTAGGTAAAAGGCTCCATCAGCCTTAACAGACTATGGATACCCTTTAAAAGGGTGCATGCGCGTGAAATTTTTGTGGCAAGAGGTTCACAATCTCAAACCACACCTCTCCTGAATCGACATTGTTAAATGGCAGTGGCAAGTGGAGTGTATGTATATGTTCATGACAATTGGAAACAAATGCCGAGATAAGCGGAGAGCACATACGCCCAGAATTCCCAAATAGTCACTCATCTAGTACTAACCAGGCTCAACGTTGCTTAACTGCGGTGATCTAGCGAGAACCGATGTGTACGCGATTATGCCATACATACACACACACACACACACACACACACACACGCACACACACACACGCACACACACACACACACACACTCACACACACATATATGTATGTGTGTGTGTATTTCACTTTTTGTATAAACTAATGCTTAAATTTTGAAGCTCAATGTAATTAAAGAACATATAAAAAACGAATGACAAAAGTCTATATTCCAAATTCATGACGTTGACCATCTTATTATTTATTCTTTTGATTGCGTTGACATTTACAATTCTTGACAGTGACTGCTTCGTAGCGCAAAATCATTCATTTAGATATATACACACATGTTATATATATAAAAATTATTAATATTATCTAAGTTGATATATATGGATATATTATAAATAATAAATGAATTAAATACTAAATAGAATTTTTTTGTAGTATATAATAAAATTAATACAATTTATTAATGCGAATATTCAAATTTTGGTGGTTTTATTGTAAATTCAAAATGTCGTAATAAAAGATAAAATAAAAGGTGATTGCAATTTCTTTTCCAATTTTCAGATTATGACATCATGGCCATTTCTTAGGATGAGTTAAGGGCCAATAGATTCATTGATCGATATAATAATTCAATGAATGATTTCGCACTACGAAACAGTAACTTTCAAGAATTGTAAAAGTCAACATCATGAAATTTGGAATATATAGATTTTGTCACACACACACACACATATATATATATATATATATATATATATATATATATATATATATATATCTTTTTTCATTTGGGGGCATCAAATTAGTGGGAGGCAAAATTATTTCTAACAGCATAATCTCGTTAACACAGCGGTTTTCATTAGGTCATTAACATTAAGCAACGTGGAGTATTGTTACTACCAGATGGTTGACTATTTGAGAATACTAGACGCCGTATGTAGGAGGACGTAGGCATCTTCCTGTAAGAATTGCAAAACACCTAACGTAATTTTTTCCCTGACTTGGATATACATGTTATTGGGGATCCTTTGCGATCTTGATATTCGTATGAAACTTCTTCTGAGGGAAACCGATTCAAGCTGACTAGAGTAAATATTACTGAATATTCTAAAATAGCATTAAGGTAAAAATGCTCTTTCTTTCTTTAAGTAATTTGATTTTGTTAAATCTATCGCAAAAAAAAATCTGTTGTGTAACAAAGCGCGGATGCCTGGATGCCAATGCATGCGAACCGACGTCACCGGCAAAGAAAAAGGAGAGAGATCACACTAGAGAGAACAATCAGGTAAGAGATATGGATGACGTTCGTGAGCACGTTAAAAACTTAGGTTACGTCAGTGCCGTAACGAGAAGTCAACCATGGTAGAGGGAATGAGAAAATAAATATCGTTATTACTGTTGGATAATTAACATTGTTAAAAGTTAATTAGTTATTATCGATCTATCTGTCTATCTATATATTCAATGATTTTCTTAAAATAGTTTATATTGGCAGTTACTTATTATTAATAGGATAAAGTGTAGCAGTGGGTTTTAGCTGAAGATCTTTACATAACTTAGCAAGGTTAAATAAACAAAATAACCTTGGGCAGGCAGACGTGGAAAGGTCACGCGTTAAGGAGACGTGTCTTTTAATCGGTTACGTCACCGGAACTGAGATCAAGACGTCGAGAGTTTTAGTCAGTCGAGAGTTAAAGTTTAGTTACGCAAGTGAACAGATGTACTTGAAGCAAAGAAGCGAATAAGCATATAGACGAAATGTACACTATTTGAGACAACTGAAATAAATTTATATTTTCAAAATATAAAGTGTTGTTCTGTGAGTCTACAAAATATGAAAGAGCAGAGGTCTCAATTGGCTATGATGTCAGTCATTTCATGTTTCATCTTGGAGCTCAGCAGTGAAGATAAAAGAACTTTTGAAGAAAGAAAGGTCTGAAGCATATATTCTTCTTATAAAAACATGATATCTTATGTAAATATGAAGCGTGATATATACCCGTGTGATAACTCTCTGATACAACATGACTCAGTTTATACGTCGATATCATATCCTCTGACTAAACAACATACATACAATTTATACGTCTATAACAGGCGTTATAAGAAAAATATCGTCCCACCTCATTACAACGAGAAAAAGTGAGTTGAAGTTCTTTTCAATTCTTTGTTTACTTTGCGACTGAGGCTACGACATGTTGGGGAAAATTACAGTTGAAGTTTTATTTTGAAACAGAATTTTCTTTCATAATTCGAACTTAAATTAAAAATGGCATTTTTAAAATCTCTAACTGCGCAGATTGAAATAATGAATACAAGGTTTTGTTCTTTTTAAGTGTGCTGTGAAAACCGATATCGTAAAACAAAATGGCGTTCCACAAATACACTATAACTCAATAAATTTCGGTTGAGTTCATTTGAGTTAACTTCAATGGTGATCACTAATTGGTGATATCTGAAACTTGCCATGATACAATGGTTGACATTCCTTTTAGAAATATGATAATCGTCGCCAACCGTGAACATGTCTTCCCATATTCTGTCATTAAGTGAACTAAGCGAATGACACGTAATTGAATTATTAAGCAGTTTATTATTCTGTCAGTTCCGCTATTGAACACGTTATCTGGAGTAAAGACTTCGCCGGCATTAAAAAAGACACATTTCTTTTTAGATCCTCCGGACAATTTTAAAATGTTCTAAAACGAATTATTTGTAATCAATGCGTGGAAAAAAAATTAAAATAAAACAGTAGTTTTCGTTCGTGTTGAAACAGGAAAAAATTTAGGGGCAATAATTTGGCTTCAAATCAATTTATTTATTTTTTATTTAAACTATTTCTTTTATATTCCAAGACTCTTTAAGTACAAAACAGCATGTGTCGATGACAAAAAGAATATGCTACGAAGTATGCAGATTCTATCTGCCGGGATATAAAACTTCTCGCATTTGCCAGTATCTTGTATCTCCACACGACCACTATTCGTCTATGCATGCAGTATTCCTGACACATCTGGGTTACTGAAGGAAACATTAGTGTCGGACAAGATGGGAGTTTAAGTGGCAAAATACTCTCGATCTCTATATCACATAAAGGGAAATTCTCCTAATCACTGATTCCAATTTTGAACTGTCGGAACGGTGCGTTGGCAGGAATTCACACCCCCTGATGAAATATATTTAAATTATAAATTTCAAACAAGTAAAATATTTGTACATTTTCGTAATATTGCTCTGTGATTTGGCTTCAAGCGCACTTGATGCATATTTTATTCAAATTAAATCAAGGCTTCTATAACGGAACTCACACAAATTACGTTAATCTCGCGTAGCCAACGCACCGTTCCGACATTTAAAAATACAACCACGGAGAGACAACGCACGGATCTTACTAACTGACATTTCTTTCTCCAACATAGCAAGCAAGAATAAGAAAAACAAACAAAAAACGGCTCATCAAGAAGTAGTTCACGTTGGACTTTAAGTCGACCATATTGTAATCAGTTGGAAAATAGGGAAACGAAAGAGAGTCTCACAAGCGTGCAGTCTTAAGAAATAAACTTTGTTCATGAAATCTACGTTTATGTTTAGTAAAGTGTGGGGGATTAAAGTTGTTTCAGCTAGACGAGTTTTTTTTCGTGAAAGTCAGGTTGGTTGGTTGGTTGGTTGTTTTTGTTTTACGGCATATCAACCATTTTCGGGTTATTTAATACCGAATCCAAAGATTTTGAAGAAATTTTTTTTTTTAATAGAATATATTTGTTTTCACGTCGGTTTCTATTTAACCCATAGTTGGGACCCTAACAGGTACTACCACTCCGGGTCAGAGTGGACCTGGGAGCAATGGTAATTAAAGGGTGGCTCCACACTCCCCAAAGCCCACAAGCTGGGGCCTCACCACTGGATATAGTTTAAGGTCATATCCAGGACCTGAAAGTCAGGCAAGGGGGCACTATACATTGGAGCTCAGACGAGAACTTACTATGAAAATAATTTACCAAGAATTTGGTTCCTTTTATGTAATATAGGGATCGAGAGTATTTTGCCACTCAATCTTCAATCTTAGTCTCTTCCTTTTTTGCAGGGTGCATACAGGCCTCGACTTGTTTACCATGGCAGCAGTGTTACATTTCTGTGCTTTTTAAGTAAGTATTTCCACGAATATATTCCGACGAACTTACTGTTTTTGTGCATCCCTCGACCAAAATACCCGCTCGATTAGCAGAAAAATCCAATGCTTTCACTATAAATGTTCCCAGATGAGGTGACAACTTTCTACTCTAATAGCATTTTTTTTTTTTGCCTTCAGGGCACTAACCTTTGGAATTCCCTCCATACTCCGTGTTTCTCCGATTATAACAACACACAGAATTTTCAATTTAATGTCATCTAATATCTTGCAGCACAACTCCCAACATTGAATGCCCCATATAAATCTAACCTGTAATCCCAGTAGCTACTTACATCTCAGTGTCCATATTGCCTGTGTATTGTAAATAAATGATAATAAAAAAAGATGGCCGTAATATAGGCTTTTGATATTATAGCTTTTTTATTGCATTTTCACCTCAAACAAGGCAGTGCCAATTTGATGTAGGGGGCTACTATCTGGGGCATAATTGCAAGGACACTATGTAAGGAGTTTAGCAGTAAGATGACTATTTACATTACGCTTGAACTTCTGTATATTAGGAGGAAAAACAGGAGCCCGGACGGGAATTCCAAAGTCTAGTAGTCTTGGGGAAGAAACTAATTAAGTAGAAAGCTTTCTGACATCTGGGGATCCCTCTGTATTGTAAGGGTGGGATTTTGCTGCTTGTCGGGTTTGCCAGAGGTATTTACGTCGAGGGGGTACAAGGGCTTGTAGTTCGTCGCAGCATTTATCATTAAAATACTTGTAAAATAGGCAGAGAGATGCAGCGTTTCGTCGATGGGACAATGGTTGAAGCCTAGCTGACAGTTCAGGACCAATTAGGTTGGCGACTATCTTTTGAACCTTGTCCAGGAGTAAGAGACTAGTAGCAGATGCACCGCCAAAATGTGACACCAATACTCCATATATGGGTGAATGGTGGCCCTGTAGAGGTATAAGATACTTTCAAGCGTAAGTAATTTTCTAGCACAGTAGAGAGATCCCATCTTCCTTTCAGCAGCGGCGAAAATGCCCTTTATGCATCTGTTCCAACTCATGCTCCCCGTGAACGTTAAGCCAAGCAGTTTGAATGAAGTACTTTCAGGTACTTCACCCACAATTCAAGGCCAACATAGTTTAAGGTAACCTGGAGTTTGTGAAAACAAAACTTACTGTACTCCCTAGACGTAAAAGAAACTCGATGCACAGCAAAATTCCGCTCCGTCACTTTAGAAGTTCCCACATGCGAGAAAAATTTCTACTACAATAGTTTTGTTTTCTTTAGGCTATGTGCTTTTGAAATTCCCGCCCTATTCACTGTTTCCCCGATTATAGCAAAATACAGAATTTTAAATGAAATTTGATGTGATTAAGCATCTTGTTACACAAATCCCAACTTCGGATGCTCCCTACAAATATAAATATTATTAATAGTAGCCCCTCACATTTCACTGTCAACATGGCTTGCTTATCTATACTATTAACAAAATCCTAAATGTTTATTTATTTATGTGTGTGTGTGTGTGTGTGTATACCAATCAAACTTTCGAACGGATGCACCGAATAGAAAAATTCCTTTTTTCCCTGAAAGTTTGAGTCCCTAGATTGTCCCTATCTATATATGGTTCGTAACGAATAACGCCGAGTCACACACACACACACACACACACACACACACACACACACACACACACACACACACACACACACAAAAAAAAAAAAAACGAAACAAGGGTTTTTGGACAGTTTCGTAAACTTGTTGAAAAAGTTACCTGCCCATGTAAACGGAATTTAGCACTGTCTGTATACAGTCGCGGTAACATCCTTCGGCATATGTACAGGACTTGTGGCGCAATGGATAACGCGTCTGACTACGGATCAGAAGATTCCAGGTTCGAATCCTGGCAAGTTCATAATAACTTCAACCATTATTTTATCCAAAGTTTAATAATTATCCTTACCCTTAGGGTATTTTTGTTTTTTTTCAGTGATTTTGTTTTGTGTATATGGGAATTTCCCATGCTCTGAGTTCACATAGTAAGTGTTGATGGTAAGACGATGCTGAGTGTACTTAATGTTGAGTGTACTCAATTTTGTGTTTAACTTGGCGTTGTGTGTGCCGACGCGGCACACAAAACGTATGAAATAAAAGTAAAAAAAAACAACAAAAAACAAAAAAACGAAAAGTAGGTTCGAATGTAGACTTTTGCTATTATAGCGTCGTCCAGAATAGGTAAACTCATCTTTGATCTAATGCCTAGTTGTGTTAATAATTAAACATAGTTATTAGAAAAGAAGTTGATAGAAATTGCCACACAAGAATGACATATACAGACATTTGAAATGTTACATACTTGCATTGTAGTTTCTCAACTTCGTGTACTTAAAGGTTAAAATATTTATCTGATAAAATTTTTAACATTTTGTGAAAACAGGAAAGCCTTAAAAAACAAAAATAGATAAATATAGAAGGTGAAAGAAAGAGAGAGAGTGACAGAAACAAGAGTGATAGACAAATAATAATTGTTAGACAAGCATCATACACTGATAGAATGAGAGAACGATAAAACAAATAAAAAATTATGGATATTAAAACAACTAAAATGAGAGTTTTTCAAACATAAACAAAAGCGGGGAATATTTTAACATGTATTTTGTACGTTGAAAACATAATAAACAACCTTAGGAAATAAATGCCGATTAACTTATTTTTTAGTATAGTAATACTAATAATAAATACTAACCGACCTAACTCGGCGTTACCCGATATTTTGTTTAATTACATTAAGCGTAAAATAATAATAAGAAAAAAAATGAAAAAAAAAATTGTGATTGAGGAGATGCAGATGAATGATGCAACATATAAAAGTTGAAAGAAAGGAAAATGTTGTTCAAATGCAAAATGAATTAGCACTGAAATGCAGATACGTGCATCATAACAAACATATGTATATTACTTATATATTACTTACACATTTTTTCTATTCATCTATCTGTTTCTACATAAAACTAAACGTAAATTTCATGAGCAAAGCTTTTTTCCTTGAACTACTGTGACCCTGCCAGCTACGATGGTCGGTGATTGCTCCAGAGGGGACTAAAGAGAAATGAATTAGAGCTATGGTAAAAGATTAACACAGAAGGGGACTAATAAGAGCTGACTTGGAGCTTTTTATTTAGGTGGCAATCCCGGGGTATTGCCCGGTGACCTTGCTGGTTAGAAAGGGAAACGATTTGGTCGCCGATGTAAAATACATTTTAAAGTTTACACCTTATACAGCCTAACATCACAAGTGCATTTGAGAAGTGTTATAACCTCACAAGCAGAAAAGTTCGATATACAAAATCACCAGTCGGTTATTTGATATGACAGAGGTGTGTTCGAAATGAATGTTTCTGTTTAGAGAACAATTGAAACATGGTTCTTGACATTTGTATTTTAAACGGAAAAACAAAATCGAGAAAATTAAACAATATTGCTGTGAAAATGATTATTTTGAGGTATCTAGCCATGCTTAGGCTAAAGAAGTGACCTTAAAAAGTCAAAGCCGGAAGTCAACCGGTCTGTGAAAAATCATTGATGGGGAAAGTTACCTAATTGGAGTGTATGGAGTAGGTGGCTAATTATCCAATCAGGGTGAACCAGATTATAACGTGCTGGACGAGGACTGGCTGGACGAGAAAACTCCAACTTACGAAACCCCTCCATTTATAAGGGTCTGCAAATTAGAAAAAAGTAGTTTTGGGAGTTTTAAGGAGTCTATTTGGACTTAGGAAGAAATTACTGTCCACCGTCCCACTTCACGTGAAAACAATCGTTCACTGACTAATCGATATGCAACGAATCATTTGTTAAAAACAAGAAAGGCTCGTTGAACGACTAACGAAACTGCCGAACACAAAGTAAATATAATCGATATTTTTATTTTATTTTTCTTGTTGATAAACTGTGTATAATTATTTTTTCTTCTTTCAGTAATAATTAATCTTTATGACGAAAAGAGTCCGCGTCGATTATTCATCGTTATTATTTCAGAGAAAGAAAATCACATTCGAGTGATCTTTTTCAGAAAACGGCCAACAACAAAGAGAGTAGTCAACCTACCGCATCCTGTATCTGGCCCGGAGTGTCACATCAACCCTGTCATCATAGAAACGGCTGAGACTGTGCCATTGGCATTTTGTGGGTTTTCGAACCGAACCATCTAAAACTTCAGTTGTAACCGGGCGTAACTAGAAACTTTAGTGTTATATTTAGTGACCGATCGCACATATTGTTATACTACCTGTCTGTATAACAAAATACCGCGGCGCTGCTTCCCAGCTGACTATAACATGGCCGTTCTCAAGTCTAATGTAAAGAAGTTCCAAGTTCCTGTTGAGTTACCCTCTTAAACAATACTACACAAGTTCCACTATTATCAATCTTTAGTGTTGACTCGTCAGTTACCTAATACTCATTAATCCTTTTCTCCGAGTGGCATTTCGGTTTTGATAAGCCGTGACTTCCTAGTACAATAGTTTCGTTGTAATAAACAAACAAAATCGAATAATAAAAACTGCTTACTTGTTCTCCTCTATCTAATTTTAAGTCCACCATCTCTCTTTTCATATGTCTCGCTCCATTGGCAGACAAAAATCTTTTTTCTTACATTTTAGATGAAAGTAGCAGGGCGACTCGACGTTGCCCGGGATTGAATGATGATAAACGAATGTTTCACGCTCCCATATTTTTATTATATTCGCAATCGATGAAATCACCCAATTTTCCATCAAATCGATTGATTTCCTGCTCTAATTAGGAATTGTTGTGGAGACGTCTACTAATTAACATAGGCGGGCGAGTGAGATATATAAAGGTATCAATCACCAATACCGGGAGAGTCCGGCAACGACTGTCAAATAGGCAAGACGCCTATGCTCCATGCAACACGCCACCTGCCGGAATATCTCTAACTGAAGTATATCTGAAGACATGTAAATATGTACATAACTTTTCTTACTAATATATTATTGTATACCTTTACTTTCGTGTTCTTGTTAATTATTTGTGCAGACACAACAGGAACCCATAAGCGTCACAAGATATTGCAGTCTACATTGCACTGTAGAGAACCCACTGTTGATTTTATGAATTATTTTTATATATAATGACTTGTGTTAAAGTTTAAAATACAAATGTCAAGAATCATGTTCTCTAAACAGAAATATTCATTTCGAACACACCTATGTCATATCAAATAACCGACTGTTGATTTTGTGTACCGAACTTTTCTGCTTGTGAGGTTATAACACTTCTCAAATGCACTTTTGATGTTAGGCTGTATAAGGTGTTAACTTTGATCAAAATTGCCTGTTTCTTCTTTCATCGAATTTTTTCGATTATCGATCATCAATACCTATCAAAGATGGTCCGATACAAGACTTATTTAAGAACACTGCCAGATACATAAAATACATTTGTGTAAAATTTCATAAAAATCGACCCAAAAGAACTGCGAAAATGAATTCACTTTGAACACACAAGTGACGCAAATAAATCAGAGTATGTAAAAATGTGTTACATATAGCACAGAATCGTTGTTTGGAAAAGTTAGAGTGACACCTAGGGGTCAGAGGTGGCCCCAGAACGGAAGTCAACAGAACCACGCAATCTCAATGCAGATAGTTTTTCACGGTTTCTTTTTTGGCAACACTTCAAGAAAGGGAAAAAAATTTTTTTCTTTTGCTTAATATTTTTATAAATGGGCATCAGTGCCCGAATAATTTTGTCAACAACCGAACGAAACCTGCTTCCCTGGAGGAGGTATAATAGTTTTTATACGCATCATTAATTCGAAACCTTACAAAGGAAATCCAAAATAATCTAGACGGGATAATGGTTAATAAAAAGAAAAACAAAATCTGCGAAATAGTATACTTCGCTGTGCTCATGATCACAAATTGAAAACAGAAGCACATGAGTAACCATATTGGACCATGAAACATATAACTTACCGTACACCATTAATTTTCAAATGTATATATCAGTGAATCAAATGTAGGACTGCCATCTTACAGCTAGATGAAAACAGGTGGAATTTAAATTAAAACAAAAAAAACTTAAGTGTAACAAATCCACATCAACAGGTAATCATTATTATATCGTATGAATCCGAATATTCTTTTGTTGACATTGGTTTCCCTGACACTATTCTAGTAAGAATTGTCTCTAGAAAGACATCGGGTACTTACAAAAAGTAAGCCCCTAAACAAAACATTTGCGAAGAACAGGTAACCGGAATTTATATGGCATTGATATCAAATAAAATGAAAGACATAGAATATCAAGAATAAAAATTATATTTATTTCGTTCAATTTACGAGGGATACCAATCGAAGATCGTCCTCAAAAACCCGCTCGACGTAAACTAAGTCATTACGACTGCGCTGGATTTTTCTGTTTTGGCTCTGGTATTTGTATTGTCAGATCAAAAGGGATTCACTCTACCAGGTCTTGCTTTTTCGCTTTAAGAAAAGTTTAATTTATAACTATTAGAATGCCAATGAGACTGCTCAGACCAGAGTGCACCGCATGTTGTAAAATGGCATATTCTCTACTTTTCGACCTATTGTGATATAGTCTCGCGGTAGGAGTTCGGCAAATATCGACACTACTTTATAAAATATATAATAAACAAATACGATAACCTTATCATTCTCTTTCAAAATAAGCAGTCGCATCAATTGTAATAAATACAAATATAAATGTTGATGGAGCGATCATATCAAAACTTAAGACAAGAAGTATGATGTATTAGTCTCGAAGAAGTTTTCTGAAACATTAAACTGTTTTTAATTTGACAAGCGAAAACATTATCTCTCATGAATAGACACATTGTTAAATTATAGCTCGCGTTTTTTTTTTCTTTTTTAGAAAACTGAATTGGTGACTAGACGATTATTAAATGACATTGATGTCACCGAGTCAGAAAGGTCAAACATAAGATGTAGAGTTTGATAACAAAAGTTTTTTTGTTGCACACACTAATACGTAAGAAGAACGTCTTTATATAATGATTCGTATTCACACAGACATAACATACGACGTGCCTTCAATAAGTTTCCAGACTTTTTCGTATTAGAACTTTCATTGATAGTACACACATAGAACTCTAGTTCCCTTTGAAGTGATCTCCACCGGCTGCAATGCACTTGCTGTACCGTCCCAACAACTTCTGGAAAGCCTCATGGAAGTCTTCTTGTCGTCACTACCTCTTTCATCTCATCAATTTCTCATAACGACTCTAAGGTTTTCTTGAGCTTGGGAAATAACAGTCACAGGAAGCAGAGTTTGGACTATAGGGAGGGTGAGGAACTGTCATTGGTGCCTATCTTGGTCAAATAGCTTTGGCAAAAATAGAGCACCTTTAAAATAAAAATCGCGCAAATCCTTCGCATCTTCAGTTCCTCGCAAATAATTGTGCGTACAGTTTCCAAACTAACAGCAAACTGTGCACTTATTATCTTTGTAGACACACAATGGTCCTTATCTATGAAATTCTTTATTTGGCCAATCAACCCTGGTTTTCTGACTTCGTTATTCCTCTCACACCTGTCATCATCCCTCACAGAAGTGCTGCCTTCCTTGAATCTTTTATGCCACTCAAAATCTAATGCTCAATTCGTACAAAATGGTTCAAAAGTAGTCTAAAACATTCCATATGTTTCTGTGGCATTTTTTTCCAAGTTTAAAACAGAATTTGATTGCATATCGTTCTTCTAAAGTATTCTCACGTCCAGATTGCCAATTTTAAATTCACCAGCTCTGACAATCAGCATTGAGTAGGGTTTATTGAAATTCTTACTTTAATTGTTCCTTTGAACCTAAAATCATAAAAATTGGCCAGCCATCTCTGAAGATATATAGCAATAACATGCTGAATTTTCAAAGTCTACGACAATTTTAAATGCCTGTACAAAAAAGGCTGGTTATTGAAGACATCTCGTAAGTAAATATATAATTTGTGGACGTTTTTAGACTGATATTGTTCTGATAAGTAGTCCTATAAAGTCATCATGGATTCGTTCTTTTCGGCCTTTTTAATGCCACAGCAAATATTTTATTCTAATTAACATTATGTATCCGATGTCTAATATCTGTCAATTATCACTATTTAAGGATGCCATGAATAAAAGAAACATCGTGGTTGGTAGGGTTTCAAAGGGTGTCGTATCATGGATCAACCCGGATGTTTAGTCAGCATCAATCACTGCAGATCTCATGATTCCACGTTCTACAATTAATCAAAAGAAAAAAATGAATATAACCTCTCCCAGATAAACCCGAAAATATCAGATAGGCGTCTTCGATATTATTTATGGATTGATCGGTTATTAGAGCAAACGTCGAGTGTTTTATGCCAACTTGACGGTTTAGTATCGTTAAATTAATTTATGCTTCTTTTTCTATTAAATATTAATCCACATTTAGACCTAACCGTGCATCGTATGGACGCTATTATTGCTTAGTTCGACATACCTTACCATAACAACGATTCATACAAAGTTTCAGCTAGATCCGTCCAGTAGTTTCTGAGAAAACTTTTAGAGTAAATGTGGTATTATGGTGACTAATCCTTATCAATTGCTTACTCTGCATCGAATGGAGACCATAGTACTTAGTTTATAACAAACACCCATACAAAATTTCAGCCAGGGCGGACCAGTAGTTTCCCAGAAAAGTTGAATAGACAGACAAACCGACAGACACAGATATATATAATATAAATAAGATTGTCTATTTTCTACTGTAATGCACAGAAAAAGCGAAACCTTGGCCAACTTACAATGAAAGGGTATTGTTAGTCCACTCTCGCTATAATCGACACGAACCGAATTTATTACTTTATTAAACATAATAAAGATTTTACTTCTTTTCATAAAAGAGTTTTTTGTGTTTTACTCGGCGATGCCAGATGCTTCATTAATGAGAAACAGCACCTGTCCTAATGGAGGAAATTTGATGCAAATATCAAATCCACAAGCGGTCCCCAATTACTTGTATATCTCCGCCAGGCGATGTAACAGAGAGCGGACGCGCTTGTGCAAATGCATGCGAAATGACGTCACCGATAAAGAAAAAGACTCTAAAAAAAAAGAACGAGCACGTTAGAGAAGACGATCACGTTAGAGACGTGGGCCACGTCACAGCCGTAACGAGAAGTGACACGTGGCGGGAGAATAAAGAAATAAATTTAGTTGTTACAAAATAGAATTAGTCGAGTTATTATTTGTGCTATGTTCCTTACGACGTACTCTGCTACAATGTATTGGTCCCGTGTGTGAAATGTGTTACGTTACAGAGCGTTTTTTTTTTTTTTGCGGTTTTAATTTTTTTAAGTTACAGAATACGCCACCTATTTATTAAAATATGCCCTTGGCACTCCTCATTGATCTAAGAGAGAAAATTCAATTTTACTAAGGGATTAATTCATCTTTTTTTTTCATACGGGAATCTAGGATTTTTAAACTAACGCATTTTCGAAGAACTGTAAGAAAGATGTGACTACGTAAAATAAAAACACAAAAAAATATGAAGTTTTAGTAGTGAAACCTACGACGCAACTACTTTTTAAAAATTTTTTTATTTTTATTTTTATTAATCCTATCAATAATTAGTTGTTGCAACTATTTCTTTTTAATTGTCATCTATTTTTTAATAAAAATCTAGTCGAAAAGACAAACATAAAGAATGAAAAAATTATTTAAAAAGATTTAAAGAAAACTGTTATGCATAACAGTTATGCATAACAGTTTTCTTTAAAACTTTTAAAATAATTTTTTCATTCTTTATGTTTTATAAAAAACATAATCGTCGCATTATTTTGTTCTAACAATTGCTCGAGGTTGCGTTGGTTTAGCGTCCTAAATTACCGTATGAAAAATGAATGGATCTCTTAATAAAATGGAGTTATCTCCCTCAGATCGATTACGAGTTCTAAAATGGCGCCACAAACTACATGACGTTAAAGTGCCTGTATGTTTTACGATGTTTAAAATATTGATATATTGAATAAAAACACTTTAAAAGTGCTTGATCAATCTTTATTTTAACTGTATTTTGTACATAGAAAGCATATTGTTACAATAGCTAAAACGTGCAAATAGTTAAAATGAAAAATTACGTTTATAGCTTTTCCGTAAGTGTTCAATTATTGCGCAGTTGTGGTTGTTAAAACTGTGAATGTTATATTAACAGAAGCAATAACGTAAAAAAAAAAAAACGAAGTGTTAAAAATCCTATTAAAATACCTAATTAAATCAGAATGCATTTTTGCTTCTTCCTAAACTCGTAAACAATTTATTTCATTTTTTAACTATTTGAACAAAGGATTAATTGATTCGTGACTGTTTTGAATTAGAGTAGACATGTTGAATAGAAAATTATTTCTTCCTTTTGAATTCTTAGCAAATTCTTATGAATTAAAAGATTGAACCTATTAGAAACTCTTTACAACCAATAATTTTATTAATAGGTATTATCAAAAATTACATTAAAATTAATTATAGGTTTATAACAAAGTATTTCAATTAACAGTTTAGAGATCAAACCATACTATAATAAATTAAATTAACTTATAAATCCTATTTATAAACAATAATTTGGTAAGAAAAGAACAAATATCACGATGTGATACTATAGACATTCCCCACAGAGTGTTAGGAAGTGAAAAAATAACTATAACAAAAGGAGTAAATAGTCGATAAACAGAACAAAAGTATTAGAAATGTAGTTAATAAAAAGACAATAAAAGGAAGTTGTTCACCAAAGCATACAAAGGCCATCTGAAATATGGTGATTAATCAAAGCGCGGCGGTGACCCCCCCCCCCCAAAAAATGGGAATAAATGTCAATATATTTAGAGTTAGTTTAAAAACAGTTGAGACTTGGAAGTAACTTTTGTGATAGTTAACAACAGTTTTCAGTTTACAGACGGTCTTGAGTTGATGACAGTAGGCGACAGGTTGTGGCTTGGAGCAAAAGGACAGATGAATTGATCAATTGGCTTATCAATATTGCCCCGACAGACAGCTAAGATGTAGACATAAGCGTTTGCAACAGATATCGACAGAATGTGTTCGAGTTTGCATTTTAAATTGTCTTATTATTTTATTATCTGTGAACCAATGGTCGTTCTCAGCAGTTGTTAATGTGTGAGAGACGACGTCAGGACCAGAACAAAAATGGAAAATGAAAAAGAAGATAACAGCCCACAACAGCGTTGGGGTCGCCCATTATTGGTTTCTACAGTAATAAAAAAACGAAACAAACATATAAATAAGGAGACTTGGGTAGATATTGAGTAGATAGATATGTTTTAAATATATTTTCTTGAGTTTTAATTCATTGTCAGATATTATGTCCGAGAGATCTGAAAATATTTTCTCAATTCATTTTACAACTGTTTCGAAGCGTACCGTACTTTGGAGTAATGGCGCCAAATCCGAGGGAATTGAGCCAAGTAAAAAAGTGCTCTTTATATGCGTGGTTGCCGAAAGGGTACTTTCAGCTAGTTGGCGCAATTACCCCAAAGTACGGTGTCTAATATCATCTTGAAATTTTCTATACCTGACTCTTTTTTATATATATTGTTAATTTGTTTAAAATTATATTATTCTATTAACAAAAGCAATTCATTTCATAGATTTAGTTTTTGAAATATATCTTGATAATAATTTTCCAGATGGAAGAAATATCTACCAAAATTTGAAATGCCATTATTTTATAAGTTCCAAATGCACCAACTTTTATTCAGTCTGGTAAATTATTTAATCGTAATTTTTCCAAATTTCCTCTAACTTTTTTACTTTTTTTTTTACTAGGGAATCACAACTTATTAATGCCTGGAGGCCACTCGAGGATTAGAGTTAATGAGTGTACGGTAGTCACGGGGACTGCAGTGTAGTAATCGTTGGGGTTAAAATTGGGTATAACTTGATTATTTAAGGGGACGGCTCAAGAGGAATTTGTTCACATTGAACTTTAAGACGACCATGTTGTAGTCAGCTGAAAAGCAGGTCCGCGGAAAAGAGTTCTACAGGCGGGTAGTTCTAGGAAAGAATCTTTGTTCACGGAATTTGCGTTTATATTTAGGCATAGCAAGAAAGCGAGAAAAATTGCTGACAGTGGTTTTAACTAGAGGAGTGTTTTTTTTTTTTGCAAAAGTTTAGCAAAGGGGTATAGATTGAAGCTTAGACTTTTAATTTTTCTTAATTTTTGTTTAACCCGAGTCAAATATTTAACATATTTTATTAGAGTAGGGCTTTATCAATCTTTACAACAGCATTTGTTTGGTTTTCAATAATATTTTAATTATTTAATTATCTAATTATTTGCCAATGAAACAAACGATAAAATAAATTTGTTTAAAGATTTAAGTGAATCATTAAAACCGACTACAAATTGTTAATTTATTTTGCAGTTCTTTGTCGTTTCATATATATTTAATTTAATAGTACTGGTTCTAATATTTTTTTCATTTGAACGCCCATTTATGTTTCAACTATGACGGCTTATTTTTATGTAAGTCGTTCCAGACAAAACAAGATACCACTTGATGTAAGGAGTTATAAAGAATGACAAATGATTAACCTAAAGACACGTTATGCTTGCAAAGACTAATTTAATAGTAGGGATGAGGAAGACAATCAGTAGTAATGTTAGAGAGAGACCGGGCAGAAGCAGTAAATTATTTGCTATCTATCTATCTATCTATCTATCTATCTATCTATCTATCTATCTATCTATCTATCTATGAAATTATCTTTCTATCTATATGAGTAGACAACGGAGATTTGAAGTAATGTTTTGACAACATATCCAACTATGACCCGTCAATTTTGCACCGGAAGATGCGAACGGAGACTGAAAGTTACGTGTCATATGTCACGTGTTCCGGTTTACATAACTTAGTCGGCAGTTGGATCTGAGACACCAAGAAGACATGTAGGCTGAAAACAGGTCTCTCTATGAGGAAAATGGTGGCTTCGAATGAAGACAGAAGAACTCTCTCAGGCTAAATATCTTTGGTCACTCCTTCTGCTATGACGAATACATGGGAGCGAATAAAGTACATAAAATCTCGCATCGTTTTGGTTCCTGTCTTGTAGGGTTTCTTTTTAACAGATTACGGCTTCCCCAAGAACCGCTGGCGAACATCTCAGAAGAAACAATAGCAGAAACAGGTATGTCGCCATATGTTATCTTATATGTTCTGACACGCACGCACTAATTCTAGTAGATGAGACGAATCACAGGCCGAAAAATAGACATTAAGGATACAAGGATAACAGTCCGTTACACAACAAATACAACATACATAGGGTCCGTTTATGATAAGAACACAACAGACATTTATTAGTGCCACGCATACACATTCAAACACATTACGATGCAAACAGTATACACATATATAGACTCCCTCCGCGACGCAAAAACGCCACAAACGCAAATACGTATAAACACGTACGATTCAACTACGTACGTTAATTTGCTACAGTATATACACAGTCGTATAAATATCCCGCCACAATACAACAGTAAGAAAGTTCCATTGTTCTGCAGTTATTTGAAGCAAGTTACCGAAATAGGAAGATATATTATAACTAGGTATTTGAATAACAAATTTATAAAGACTACTGGATCGATAAGTCAGACTCAGTGGAAATAAAGTAAGGAGGTAATAGATGAGATAATTCTGAAAAACACATGTCATACTAGTATTTACAGAAAGTATTGAGATTAACAACATCACGTCTATGAAAGATAAGTTGCATAGAGAAAGAAAGAATAGGGCTAATCAAATTACAAGTACATTGCTGCACCTTATCAAGAATTTTCAAAAGAGGCAGAGATTCATACGTCCATGGTCTAATAGTTGATATGTAGAGATAGAGAATAAGCTCGAGTGTGAGAAATTGTTTAGAGCGATAAAAGGAACCGAAGTATCTGCACAGTGAATGCATGAAGACTACTGGATTCACGAGTCAGACGACCTGGAACAAAGGAAGCAGTCCTTTTTCTTCATTGATTTTGCAAGTAGAAAAAAACAACAACCAAGTTCCCAATACTAGACCTTTAAAAAATACTAGAGCGTGTACCATCTGTCAGTATAAATGCTACCAATTTTTATATTCATAGTTACTGTATCGAAGCAGAAATCAATTCAGGCGGAGAAAGTTTTATGTAAATATCAAATTTACAAACATTCCTCAGTCGTTTGCATATTCCTATAAGGAAAGATGACGACGGTGGGAATTTTGCAGTTCCTGAAAAGAGATGTTGGCGACCTCAACATACAGCGCCTGGTATTTCCAAATAATTACCCATCTGGTACTGACCAGCCTAAAAATGTCCCAATTTCGACGATCTAAGAAGAAAGTGTGTGTCAACATGAATTTATCATATACGTTCATAGTTGCATCCGTCAAAAGCACATTTACAATATTCTCACATTAACAGACATACTAAGAAGATACACGAGAGTCGTTCAAAAATTCATCCTGATTGATTATTTATGTTAATTATAAACTATAATTAGAATAGTGTGATTTAAAAATATTACTCAATTTCACAAATAAGATATTCTTAAATAGGTACAAAAATCTATACAATGCAGGGGCACGTAAGAGGTATGGTCGTATGTATAATAAGAGTATGTATGTAAGTAGATCGAAGTCAACAAAAAAGGTCATTGGTCGAGTGATCTTGTTAGGTGGTTGTGTTGTAGTTTTCTGTTTTGTCGTCTGCCACTCCTTTCTCCTCCATCTTTTCTTCAACCGCAGTCGACACCGAAATATCTAGCATCTGCCTCACTCAGAAGCAACCGTTTTATATGCCCCGAGGGTCTCGCTTATGCAAATATGTACAGGGACGTCCGCCTCGTCACGAATGGTCTACAGTAATCGGACTGACGCTTAGTTCAGACCAATATCAAAATTCACATTGTCTGCATAGATAAACATGTCACTATAAGATAATAACAGGAAAAGTAAGGTGATTAGGACAGAAGTGGATAGAAATTTATATGAGGACATACGAGCACTCACAAGAAAGTAGTTTCTTTATTCACTTTTTCTATACGCTGCTTTTTAATACAACCTTTTTCATATATATATATATATATATATATATATATATATATATATATATATATATATAAAATGAAAATTACAATTGCATTTACCAAAATGATCCAAGATGGTAAAATTAAAGTAAATTATAAATATTAAAGAATTAATATTTATAAAATTATCTCAGCCAGATATAAAAGCTCGATAATACCAAATAGGAAATAGAGCTTATAATATGAGCAAACAGTTAATGACATATGTTAAAAAACACTTTGAAATGAGTTAAAAAAATATTTAATCTGAAAAGGAAACACTAGATAAATGGATAGTCCTTAATCCGCGGAGTTTCGAAGAAATACTCTCCTTCTCATCAGAGGGTAGGAATTAGCAAAATGCAGGATCAGATTTTGCATGCAGAAGTATTTGATGAAACAACAAATAAGTCAAAGATCTTACTTGAAAACAAAATAAGTTAAGCGGAGGGAATATGGTAAAGAGAAAGGTGATTACACATGGAGGGATAGTGGTGGTTTATATATATCTATATATATATATATATATATATATATATATATATATTTATATATATATATATATATATATATATATATATATATATATATATATATACGTTTTATTTTTTATTACCGTATCTTTCTGTTACATTATTGTTTCAGCTAAAGCAATAATGTAACTCAACAGAAAGATACGGTAATAAAAAATAAAACGCATATTTGCTCTACAACAGTATTGAACACTTTCTTCAGTTTTTATTAATTACCATTTCTACTATATATATATATATATATATATATATATATATATATATTTATATATATATATATATATATATTCATCTATGAATTCTGACGAAGCTAGTCGGATATTTCCTCTTCATTTTGAGGATTTCCCTCTAGCTGAAACAATATGTAAACTCATTCTGGACTCACAGTAATAAATTTCCTATATACTGCTCTGGCTACACATTTAGCAATCTAGTCCGTTTTTTTCACCACTGATATATATATGCATACATATATATATATATATATATATATATTATACGCTTTTATATTCTTTATTAAATGTTCCATTCCTTTGCAAATAACAACAAAAGTTTAGCATAAAAGTAAGACTATTTAAATCTTGTAAATGTATAAGAGCCAGATAGTCCTAAAATGAATTAACGTTGCCACATTTGGACAAAAGCTGCTTGTAGCAGCTTATCCTGCTTTGAAAAAGTTCAAAACCGGTTTCGCAACCTGGTAGGTGATGCCATTTTCTCTTCCATAAAACCTCTTTCGCACAGAAGAAACGTTGCAAGTTTGTCTCTGCGCTATTGTTGTTTTCATGGCAGATGCCCATCTGAGCTTCAATCTATTAGCCGTCCTTATCTGTTGTTTGTATTACCAAACTTTTACAAAACTATTCATCTAGCTGAAGCCACTCTCAGCTCTTCCCAAATCTAAACGTTAATTCCGCGAGTAAACCTTCTTTTCCTAGAACTTCCCGCTTTCAGCTCACTAAAATATGGTTGTCTTCAAGTCCAATATAAACAAGTTCTTATTGAGCCGTTCCCTTTAATAATCAGTTAACACTCAATTTCACCCATTAATGATAACTACCCTGTTGTTCTGACCACCGTACACTCATTAACACTTACCTTCGGGTGACCTTCGGACCTTGACAAATGGTGACTTCCTTGTAATAAAAAATCTGCTTTTATTGTAAGATCCGGCCTTATGACGTTTCATTTGTTAAGAGATTTCAATAGAACATGTATGCACATATGTAGCCAACAATGTTTGTATGAATATATAAATATACTACATATACGAAAAAATCCTTAGGTAAACAAACATTAATTCACTGCTATTTATGTATTTATTTTATATAATGCGATTTTATATAATAGGTTATCACAGTACTTGTGGAGTCTGCCTTCTGTGGTAATACGGCCACCATTTTGGCATCCGTTTAAACGGATTTAATAAAAAGAGGAATAAAACTCTAGCCTATTTCATATATCACATAAACACTTTTATAGGCAACTAGAAGAGTTATCGAGCGTGTTTTCATCCGTAACTCAGTTTTACGTTTACATTGAATGCATAAACCATAAAACAAAAAAAGTTTGCATCTATATTGGCCAAACTAAACTTTCTTCGTCATTTTCATGGGAAAAGTTTTCTCGATTTTTACCCCATTAACAAAACTTTGAAAATATTAACTTTTAATGATACACTATGAATAACTGGTTAGTTCGCTAACCGAACCGCCAAAAATATTTAACATTTAACTGAATTTTACCAAGCAATTTATCCACTATGTTACGTGTCCTCAGTACGGGGGCACTCAAAATACAGTTGCGACTTATTTAGGACTTCTATCTAGTCATGGTTGACGGAACGAAAGCATTCTACCTTCGTGAATTAAATAAAGGTTTCCGTTCGAAATACCAGTTATTTAATCCATGTAAGGTAGCATACGCTCATTCCCTGATCCATGATCGTGTAGAAACCTTAATTTATCTGCAATTATATTTTGACTAACGCCAGCACCGAGGATCGAACCTTCAACATTCAGAAAGTGTCACTTACAAATAAATTTACCAAACACTTTATCCGTTACACCACGTGTCATACGGGTAAACTTCAGTCGTATGTGACACTCTTTTGGAAATTGAAGGCTTAGTTCTCATTGCGGACGATACGCAAAATATTTGCAAATTTTTTAGGACATCTACCCGACAATGACTGACGCAACGAGAGCATGGTGTTCCCATAAATTAAATAGTTTACTTCGAAATCCTATGCAAATTCTAAAAGTTCGAAAAGATAAAACTGAAGAAGGTTAAAGATTACACCAATCGAAACGTTGTGGAAAACATTCAAAATAAAAACAGTGATAGGAATAATTCAAATAATACGAACTAAGGCAATAACGTTTCCTTTTGAATGGTTGGTTGTTTTTGTTTTACGGCATATCAACCCTTTTCAGGTTATTTAATGCCGAATCCAGTGATTTTGAAGAACAATTTTTTAATAGAGTATAATTGTCTTTTTTTAAGCTGGTTTCTATTTAACTCATAGTTGGGACCCTAACAGGAACTACCAGTCCAGGTCAGAGTGGATCTGGGAGCAATGGCAATTAAAGGATGGCTCTACACTCCTCAAAGCCCGCAAGCTGGGGCCTCACCATCGGATATAGTTTAAGGTCATATCTAGGACCTTTTTTACATGGGGGTCACCACTTATCAAGGCGCTTAGGCCACTCAGGGATAAGGGTTATTGCGTGTACAGTAATCAATGAGATAGTATTGTAGTAATCATTAGTATTGGGGGTTTTGATAGAGTGTCTTACTTAAGGGGGCGGTTTGTCAGGAGTTTGTTTATGTTGGACTTGAAGACGTCCAAGTTGTAGTCAGGTGGGAAACAGGCAAGCGGCAGAGAGTTCCACTGGCGTGCAGTTCTAAGAAAGAAGCTTTTGAATGATGTCTAAATTTCTACAATTGATTCAGGATATTTTTGCACTGCAGAATTAGGAACTGGCATCCATTTCTCTCCATTAGGTCAGGTTTTTATGCCAACTTGATTTGAAAAAAAAAAGGATCTTGTGACAAAATCGATTACCTTTTTTTGGCATTATCCGCTGATTTTTGTCAACACATATCATAAATATGTTTTAAGAGAAACATGCCGACAACATATATTTATCACCTGATAGAAATATTGATTACTGTAAACTAGATCATTAATAAAGGTAAGTACACGTACACTGCATACTGCTTCACCATTGTTCAAACGCCAGCGTTTGAACTTCCTTTTCTTCAAACTCCTCGACTGCTCAGCGGTAGGGAGGCATCTCTTCAGATTCAAACAATTGTCAGCCAATAATATCTGGTATCCATCTCTTTCAGATCCTCATATCATTTTTCTTCCTGCTCGTCACTTATGGAGCCCAGGTTCTCAAGAAACCAGTCCACATGTGAAAATAAAGAGAGTGTCTTGACGCTAATGTTGCAGCACGGTTTTCTGAAAGCAGTCAATACGTTGTGGACAAGTTCTGCGTAGTTTCTGGCCTTATTGTTGCCAGGAACGTTATTCAGTACCAGAAGAGATGCCTTTCACGCTTCCAGTTCCATTTTGGAATTATGGAATTTTCGGTCTGGGGATCGTCAAAGCTGACAGCTTTTAACTTCTCCATGCTTAATCCTGGAAAAGTCTGGCACAAGTAAGTGAAGCAGTCACCATCCTTGTCCAGAGCATTAGTAAACTGCTTAATTAAGCTAAGCTTGATCTGCAGCTGCGAGAAAAGTATTCTATCTCTTTCAACCAGAGTGTTTGTGATGACTTTCCGTTCTTTGCAAGACACCAATTCCTCTAGCACATTTCCAGTCCTTCTTCGTGTATACTGAGCACGAAGTTTTGGAAACTGATCCCTTTTTGACATGATCAATCAGAACTATCGGGCCTAAATACGTTTTGTTATTACACAAAATCATTTCTTAATCAAAACATGGCATTTTACCTCAACCAACTTCTGCTAAAATGCTCCACACATGCGCACAGGTAAACAAAAACGTACAAAACGACATGTGATCATAGCTAAAAAATATGACTAGAGCAAAATCAATATGATTTTTTGATTCAGTGCATCAGATTTGTTTTAAATCAGCTAAAGAAAACGCAGACAAATTTGTTATTTTTGAACGACTCTCGTATATCTTCCTAGTATGTCTATGTGAAAATATTGTAAATGCGTTTTTGAGGAATGCATCTATGAACGTATATTATATATTCATGTTGGCAAACCCTTTCTCCTTAGAAAACCCAGACAAATTTGTAGTTGATACTAATCTATGCACTTAAATTGGTTAATAAAAATTTAATTAATTTCTTCTTCCAAATTAAATCTGCCAATTAATATTATAAGCACACTAAAATAGAATTATATCGATTAAAGAAAAGCCGATTAGATATTATATAATGTATGTTAAGATTTGATATACGCATTCCAGCAACTCTGAAATTGTCATCATCACCTTGGAATCCGTTCAATCTTCTGCGAAACAAGGGTTAGACAATCTCAAACCACACATTGCCTGAGTCGACACTGATGGATTCTAATGGCAAAAGGTACAGGACGACTGGAAACAATCTCAAGATAAGTGGGAAGCACATGCAACACCTGGTATTCGCAAATTCGCAACTGGTAGCCAATGTTAGAACTGGTTAGACTCAACGTTGCTTAACTTCTGTAACCTCACGGTTACCGATATTTTAACGTGATTTGGCTGTATGTTTGACGTTGTAGGTTTTTATATATTTATATTTTTATTGCAGATTTTTTTTTCTAAGTCTAACTTTTCCCAGAATCCGAGAAGAAATTTCACTTGATTGCCCCTCGTTTAGATATTTCCTCTTAGTCGATAAATAGTCGCCACGAGATATAAAGCGTCCCTTATTGCCTTATGAGGCAGATATTTCGATTTCTTTTCTATTCACATCATTTTTCCCTGTCGTCTCTCGTCAACCAGTCATGCGGATTCTTCTTTACTGCTTTATGATTTTTCACAGTCGCTGCATTGAAATATTCCATGGCTACTTTGCTGCATAAGTTCACTATTCGTATGACAGAGACATCATAGATTGTACTACAAAAAAGTGACATATTCAAGAAACTGTTTAATATTCAACCTAGATGCGTTCTATACGTTATTTTCCTTAAAAATCCCACCAGACTAAGCATGAAACCACTTGATGCAAGAAAATAAAAATATACCATATCAAAGTCAAAACTAGCCAACGATAATTATTAAGTGGAAATATTCCGACCAAAAACAAAACCCAGCAATTATTCCCCATTTGTCAGAAGAAAATCGCTCATGTGATGTGATGACTTAAAGACAAAATAAGCGAGAGATACGAGGCTATTGATACACATGTGACATAATCACATAGCTATAACAGGGTAGACCACAAATTCGCGGATAAAAGTAGAAAATTAACGTCGAATCAATTTGGTCGGAACTGACCACTCTAGAAGTAATCCATTCTGTATACGGCAGAGGGCGAAACACGGAACAACGTGGAACTCTTTCTTGTTACAGGAGAGACGCAGCGCGCGCCGCTAGATACTGACAAGGAATCACTCGGAGTTAACAGAGTTGCGAACTTTGAGTGTTATTAGGTTCGGTGACCCGTGCAATTGCCAAGAACGTTATAAGTATCCGAGTTCGATCTCTGACACGATCTAACGAGATAGTCGCGGCTTGGATAGGTTTATACACAGTTATCATGTCGACATTTCAATATTAAAACCAAATATCAATCAATCTGGAAGATCAATACTCGATTAAAATTAAGCTACTTTTTTGCATTTCCCTTGCATTCTGTTATTGGTACAGATATATTTTATTTACCTTGAGCGCTATCTTTTCTGAAAATACTTGTTCCGGCTATGAAAATTCTTATAGTATTGGATTTTTCCTTAATCAACTGACAAATCAAAAGTGTGCAGTACTATTATTTCCTTTGAGTTCTTTTAAAGTAAATATAAAAAATAAATTTTGCTACTTCACGCTGAATATCTGTTTATGCAAGTGTGGGTGTGTACGTGTCATGTTTGCCTCGCATTCATCACATCTAGTGAGCTCGTCGAACCAAATCATTGTCTTAGTTGGGTCTGGTTCCGTTACATACATGCTTTAATTGCTAAAAGATCATTTGAGATGGGCTGATTGACCTTGAGCGAGTAAGAAAACATTTTATTCTGAATTAAATATGGACGCTCGGAGTGTTTGGAGACAGAAGAAGCGGTACGAGTATTGTTTGAAAGAGGATATGAAGTGAAGAATTGATTACATAATGTGAGAGGCGAATGTAATCGGGAGACGAAAGGGGGGTAATGTAATAAGAGTTGGTGTGGAAAGCATCATCACGATGAAGAGCTAAGGGTAGCAGGAATAATGAGCAACGAAAATAAACCATGCCAACAATTGCTTAAAGATAAAGTATGTCCGAATTGTGATGGGATGTGTGGATCTCGAAAGAACAGTCTTCTCATATGAGAATTTACAGAAGGAGCTCGTGGAAACTTATAAACTTGTAGTAGTAATTTTCTAATGCACTCACCTCCAAAAGACAGAAATTCTGTTCTGTTTACTGTCAACAGTGATAGGCGACTGCGCTTTTGCTTAAGCAGAGAAAACGGTGAGAGGAGAGAAAAGTCCCCCCCCCCAACAAAGTTCCGGCTCAAAGTGAGAAAGAAAGTGAGGCTGAAGGACCCAGCAGTTTTCAATACTCAATTCGAGCAATGGTAATTATGATGATGATTAGACATTTCTACGAGTGCATTGACGTAGCGGTTAACACAAAGTACTTAAAGTCAGAGTTGTGGGCTCAAACCACAGTCGACGCGTATTTCTTTTCTTGTTTTTTTTTTTTTAAATTTTTTTCCAAGATGTAAAATAGTCATTCTTAATTCGAATGTTCAGTGAGTTTTAATTTCACTTCTGGCTTTTTAAAATACTGTATTTTGACTCATACTCGGAAATTAGAATCCTGACCGAGAAATCAAAAATACGCAAATATACAACATGTAACTTTTACCAAACGCATTAACATTTAATTTTCTAGAGACAAACTTCCGAAACTGTTTGTAAGTATTGATATTTTAAATGAGGTTTTCGCTAATTTTAGTTAGCCGAATTCGTGAATCGTTATTGTCGATCGATTTATTTGTTTAGTCGGTCAATAATTTAAAGCATAAAGCATCATAAAAAAGGCTAACAGTGCAACTAACCCTCAGTCCCGGGTTGGTTTCTAGTTGAATAAGAGTAAGCTTGTTTATAGTATCTACTAAGTCTGAACTGATCAGCCATCTAAAAAAATCAGTAGCCATATTTATTGATGAAAGGTGTTAGAAGTATAAAACAATGCAAGTCGGTAGAAAAATTTATTTTAAAGGATCTGTATAGAATGTTAAACAGTTTTTTTTTATAAGTGGATCACTGTAACTGAGTGCAGGTGTGCGTATGCAAATGCCGAACCGTGTGCAAAGTAACGTCACGAAAGCGAAAAAGAAAAAAATATTAAAAAAAAAGAACGGGTGCACAGACGGAAGAGCACTTTCGAGATCACGTTCAAGATCACGTTAGAGACGTGGAGAACGTTCGAGAGGTCAGAGGTCAGAGAGAATGAGCAGAGATCAAAGAGAAGTTTCACCAGGAAAATACCCGGGATTAAATGTGTTACAACAGGAAAAAATGAGTCGAGGTATTACTTGTTTTTTTTTTGTTCTGCTACAACGTGTTGAGTTCCGAGTGTCTATATGTTAACGTGTATGTAAACGCGTGTGACGTATTTGGCTTTTATACCAGTATAGGATTCTGGAACGGTAGAATGATCCAACCAATTTTTTCCAGCAATCTTGGCGACGGATTTGCTGTATGTCACTCATGTTTGATTTGGTGCCAATATAATTTTGTCATTTTTGGTATTTATGTATTTTCCTTATTTTTGATTTATCGGTTGTTAACTATAATACACAATCGCTGATATAAAAATTCACCCTGACGCATGACGTAATATAAGTGATAATATCTTCTACTCATGGCGTAATATCTTTATGAAGACGTCAGTTTCATGAAATAATAGCGTTGATAATGTATACGCACCCACGACAATAGCAGAAACGTCAGAAAACGATCTTCACTCTGTAGCGGAATTGGTGTGTAAATGGATGGTAACATTTAACGCTACTAAGATTAAGCTTCTTTCCTGTAACAAATTCAAAAACCTTCTCAATCACCGATTGATAAGACAAATAACACTCTTCCTATCCTTCAAACTCCCTAGCTTAACATACGCAGTCAATATTAATATGAACAAATATATTGAGGATATTACCAAGGCTGCTACAAAGAAAGTGCCCCCCCTTTCTACCGCGCTAGAAATTTACTCACACTAAAAGATACTATTATAGTATCTTTACAAATCTACAACTCGCTCATGAACGGAATGTTGTCATCTTTTCTGGGGTGATGCATCTACAACTAGTCCCTCACTCTTAGACAAGGTCGAAAACAGAATCTCAAATCTAATCGGTCCAGCACTATCGGGAAAGCTCCAACTCTTAAGCAATCGCCGGAACACTGCATCTCTGTGTCTGTTTTACACGTACTGTGAAATGAAATGTGTTGCGATGAACATGTAGCACTTGTTCCTCCTCGACGTACATACATCAGACTAACTTGACAAGCAGCAAAATCTCACCTCTTCACTGATGAGTTTACTAGATGCCGAAAAGCTCTCTACCTAAATAGTTTATTTCCTCAGACTTATAGATCTGATAAATTCTCTCACTCTTTCCTGCTTCCCCAATTTTACTAATCTGCAGTTCAAATTGGAAAAGCGTTTAAAAAGGCAGATTTCCTCAATGATCATGACGATGGTGATGATGAGAACAACTTCATTTAAACATGAATAAAAAACCAAAAAAAAAAAAAGCAAACGAATCCAACACATATAGTGCGCAGAGAGAAGTCATGAGCGACGATGTATATATGTATGTATGTATGTATGTATATATTGTAAAAAAAATAAGCGTCTTTAATTTATGTCCGTTGGACTGTTTACATTTTGACTATTCGTCGCTGAGTTTATTTGTGAAAAAAATGTGTGAATTTGTTTATATCATCGTCAGTTACTATTCAAAAAATGTTTGTCTCAACCAAACTTTTTATTTAAAAAAATAATAAGCGTCTTTAATATATGTCGGTGGACTGTTTACATTTTGACTATTCGTCGCTGAGTTTATTTGTGAAAAAATGTGTGAATTTGCTTATATCATCGTCAGTTACTATTCCAAAAGTGTTTGTCTCAACCAAACTTTTATTTAAAAAAAAAAATTAAAAAAATAAGCGTCTTTAATTTATGTCCGTTGGACTGTTTACATTTTGACTATTCGTCGCTGAGTTTATTTGTGAAAAAATGTGTGAATTTGTTTATATCATCGTCAGTTACTATTCCAAAAGTGTTTGTCTCAACCAAACTTTTTATTTAAAAAAAAAAGTAAGCGTCTTTAATTTATGTCCGTTGGACAGTTTACATTTTGACTATTCGTCGCTGAGTTTATTTGTGAAAAAATGTGTGAATTTGTTTATATCATCGTCAGTTACTATTCCAAAAGTGTTTGTCTCAACCAAACTTTTTATTTAAAAAAAAAAATAAGCGTCTTTAATTTTTGTCCGTTGGACAGTTTACATTTTGACTATTCGTCGCTGAGTTTATTTGTGAAAAAAATGTGTGAATTTGTTTATATCATCGTCAGTTACTATTCCAAAAGTGTTTGTCTCAACCAAACTTTTTATTTAAAAAAAAATAAGCGTCTTTAATTTTTGTCCGTTGGACTGTTTACATTTTGACTATTCGTCGCTGAGTTTATTTGTGCAAAAATGTGGTAATTTGTTTATATCATCGTCAGTTACTATTCCAAAAGTGTTTGTCTCAACCAAACTTTTTATTTAAAAAAAAAAAAGTAAGCGTCTTTAATATATGTCGGTGGACTGTTTACATTTTTACTATACGTCGCTGAGTTTATTTGTGAAAAAAATGTGTGAATTTGTTTATATCATCGTCAGTTACTATTCCAAAAGTGTTTGTCTCAACCAAAGTTTTTTTTATTTAAAAAAAGAAAAAGAAAAAACAACAAAGCGGGAGACCAGTACCCGCATTAAGCTGGTCTGCAGTTTGACTTGTTGCTGGCTATCTTGCTCTTGCTTGTTGCTGGATGTCAACATTTTGAACCGAGAGAGAGATTTAGCTGTCGTACAAAGCTAAAACTCTGTAACACCATCTTTGTATAGATACTCCCTCAGGTATTTGTCTATTATAAAAAAAAGAGAAAAAAATTCCTGTGGCGATAAAAAACTGTGACGTGTGTACGCCTGTAATGCTGGATGCATGTAACAACTATTCTGCCATCATTATATGTATTTATGTATGTACGTATGTGTGTATGTTTATATGTGTATGTGTGTATATATTTATATATGTACATGTGAGTTTATATGTATTTATATCTATGTGTATATGTGTGTATATGTGTCTATGTGTATATACGTTTGTGTGTGTACATATATACATTTATAAATGTTTGTATGCATGTATGTGTGTATATGCACGTATGTGTATGTATGCAGGTGTGTTTGTATATGTATTTGTATGTGTGCATGTATGTGTGTATGTGTATTAATGCATATATATGGATGTGTATGTATATGTAGGTAAGTGTATGTATATATATGTGCATATGTGTACGTATATGTATGTGTAAGTATATGTGTGTATGTATTCGTATATGTGGATGTATATGTATATATATGTGTATGTATGAATATGGGTATATATATGTTTGTTTGTGTATTATGCATTGTGTATGTATATGGGTATATATGAGCGTATGCTTATAGACATGTATGTATGTATGTATGTATACATTTAGATGTATGTATACCAATGACCGTCTTGTTTATGTTTGTATGTGTGTGTGTATGTATATGTATGTGTGCGTATTGTGTATTGTGTATGTACGAATGTATATATGTGTGTGCGTGTATATATATATGTATGTATAACAATGACCGTCTTTAGTGTCTGCTTGAGCATGCGAATTCGCTGGCAGGACTATATGTCTTTTTTCGGGCTCATGAACTTTCAGTATCTGAGGGAGTGGCACTCGTCTGACAAGACGTTGCAATCATCATATATTGTATGTATGTATGTATGTATGTATGTATGTATGTATGTGTCTGGGAATGTGATGGATACTCCAGTCGATCTCGACGTATGAGGTTCGCTACAGCAACTAAGTTGTTAGTAAATATATATAGATTAGTTTTTTGTAGTGGTGAAGGCTTTGTGTAGAACAAACCACTCTTTTTCGTACAACTGCTAATTTCAGTTGGTGCTATGGCTGCCAAACTTGGATATGTGGGTATACTTACTACCTCAGGGAGATGAACGCCTTGCATAGTTCCAGGTCACCCTTGGGCAAGTTGTACTACCTGTTAACCTCCCTCTCAAGTTCTGGAAGGTTACTATATTGTGAGAACAATATATATATATATATATATATATATATATATATATATATACATATGCATGTTTGCTTGCTTATGTGTGTGTATATGTCCAACTGCCGAAAAGGTTTAAACTCCGTGATAATAAAACATGCACACTCTGCCACTGCTCAGTCATCTCACTATTTAAGTTTGTCACTGTGCAACCAGTGGTATGGTGCGAGAGGGTACAATATGTGTAGCAGAAGCATGTTGCGTTGCGATCGTTATGTGCAGATATCTTTTGAAGAAATGAAAGAAGTCCTATGGCGATAGGTGAGTACATAGCTGCAAATCTGCACAAAGGCGACCAGTGATTTATCTAACATCGTCGACTAAATCGCTTACAGGGCGGAAGCAACTTCGGTGGATAATCTGGCGGTTGAGCAGCCTTTTCTAGGGACCCACTGCTCACCCATGAATTTGGGAAGGGTCTAGAAAAGGTGATTACCCTTTTATTAGCTGGTCGGCTTCCTGTGGTCGGCGGCTGCTCTATATTTGCTGGGGAAACAAGATAAAGTTGAAGAAAAATAATAAACAAGGAAAACAAATTTCATCAGCAGAAGAATAACCTAACTGTTGCTACGTGGAATGTGAGAACTTTGCTAGATGTCCTGGATAGTGAAAGACCTGAGCTATTATTGCAAGAGAGCTCGCTAGGTACAGCATAGACATTGCGACATTGTCTGAAAAACGATTGAATGGTGAGGATCAATTGGTGGAAGTGGGCTCAGAATACACCTTTTTTTTTTTGGAAAGGAAAACCATCGGGGTTAAGACGAGAAGGTGGGATTGGCTTTGCAATGTGTTCTGATTTAGTGAAGAGGATTGAACGGCCAATCTGCGTAAGTTACAGAATTATGATGATGCGCTTCCCTCTTGCACACAGTAGATATATGACAATTTGATCTGTGTATGCCCCTACCATGGGTCATGATGAAGACACCATCACAGCGTTTTACCAAGATCTCAGTCGTACCATTTCCTCTATTCCTTTATCTGAGATCTTACTCATGGGTGATTTAAATGCAAGGGTTGGCAAGGATCATCACACCTGGGACTCACTCGCCCGGTTTGGTGTAGGTAAGGTCAACAGTAATGGTCTGCATTTTCTCCATCTATGCACTCAGTTTGACCTTGCTATCTGTAACACTTTCTTCAACAACAAAGAGGTCCATAGTTTTACTTGGACACATCCTCATTCAAAACAAGGTCACTTGATTGATTACATTATTTCCAGGAAGGCAGATCTGCAGGACGTCTGTAGTGTGCGTGTTATGCGTGAAACTAATTACGGCACAGATTACTTTTTGGTACACGGGAAGTTGAAAATCTGTATAAGAAGGAAGTGCAGGTCGAGTGTTGTTAAGATTCCCAGGCGAGTTGATATGTCTAGGCTGGATGATCCAAGTGTACGTGAAAAGCTTCGATCCATAGTTAATTCTACTGATTTCGGTGGGTTGGGGAGTATTTTAAAAATACACTCTATGAAATAAGTGTAGATGTTCTTGGCAAATCGAAACATCAGGATTGGTTTGATGATAATGATTCTGAAATTACTCTTAAGTGCTAAAAATGAGTTGCATCATAAAATGTTGTCTGCCTTTCATGGAGGTCAAGAACCCCTCTAACAGACACAAAGCAAATAAAGGTCTTCTCCAAAAGCGACTCCGCCAAATTAAGAATCAATGGTGGGCCCTCAAACACTATCAACATCTCCCCTACTCTCGTAATGGAATGCCTCTTATAAAGGATCCTAACAAGATTCTCCTTCGTTGGACTGGGAATTATTCTGATTTCTTTGACAACCCCTCTAACGTTGATGAGGACGTCATCAATGGATTTTTATCACAACAGAAGCTTATCCATCTGAGAACGAAATTAGAGATGCAATCAAGGAAGTGGACGTTGGGAGGGCTCCCGGGCTTGATAGTATTCCTTTGGAAGTCCTCTTACATGGGGATGATGAGCTTGTTCATGAAATTCTTCATCTTATCACTGACGTCTGAAAGGTGTTCCCTTCGATCAGGATTGGGCTGATGCAATTCTTATATCACTGTACAAGGGAAAAGGGTCCAGGACCGACTGTGCGAGTTATCGTGGGATAAGTTTGTTGGAAGCAGTTGGCAAAGTATTTTCCAGAGTTCTACTCAATAGATTGTTAAAGTATATGTGTCCGTCCGTCATTCCAGAAAGTCAAAGTGGCTTTCGTCCGGGCAGAGGAACCACAGACATGATCTTCTCTGCTCGGCAGTATAAGGAGAAATGTACTGAACGCTGCGTTCCGCTTTATCAGGTTTTTGTTGATTTGACCAAGGTGAACAGAAATGCCCTATGGATAATTCTGGGGAAGTTGGGATGCCCACCTCAATTTCTACGATTACTTAGGGAGCTCCACACTAATATGAAGACCCGCCTGAACTTCAATGGATGCCTATCAGGACCCATCTCAGTTGACAGCACCTAAACTTTTTTTCTATTTATTTTGCAACTATGCTTTCCTATGCTTTAAGGATTGTTTTCTGGGTGTTTATTTGCGTTTCAGAACCACAGGTAAAGTCTTTGATCTTTGTCGTTTTCATTCTTCTACAAGGACCTTTCAGCACCTACTTCGTGACTTGTTTTATGCAGATAACGCCGATCTCGTAGCCCATAGTGAGAGAGATATGCAGGGTATCATGGATCTATTTTCAGGATCCTGTGCGTCTGTTGGACTTACTATTAGTCTTAAGAAGTTTAAGGTCATGTTCACACCTCCATCCGATGGTTTGTATGTGGAACCAAATATTTTTGTCAACAACCAGAGATTTGCCGTGGTTGACAAATTCGTGTATTTGGGTAGTAGTCTTGCCAGAGACGGAACCCTGGATGCTGAGATCAACTATAGGATACAGCTTGGAGAAGTGAGTGTGGTCTGACAGGGGTGTAACTCTTCGTAAAAAGATCAGTGTCTATCAATCTTGTATTTTACCATCCCTGTTTTACGCTTCTGAAGCCTGGACAACTTATGGTAGACACATAAAAGTCATGGAGAGAGAGCACAAGAAATTTCTGAGATACATTCTAGGCATCAGGTGGAACTCTTTTATACCTGATATGGATGTCCTCATAGAAGCTGACGCACTATGTATCGAGAAGTTGATTGTACGCAACCAGATGAGGTGGGCTGTAATCTGACAAGGATGGACGACGAGAGATTGCCAAAGCACCTGTTCTATGGTGAAATTATACAAGGAAAGCGTCCACAGCATAAACCTAGGACACGCCTTAAGGACAACATCAAAGATAATCTTAAAGCTGTCAGTATTGACGTGTCCAGTTGAAAAAGTGCTTCCGATGATCGTAAAAGGTGGCGCTCTTTTGTCTATCATGGCTGTGATAGCTTTGAGAAGAAAAAATATGAGCATGCAAAAAAGAAGCGTGATATCCGGAAGAAAAATCTGTCAGATATATCAGGTGTATTGGAGGCTTTCGTGCAAAACCACGTCTGTGGTTTATGCGGTAAAATGACTTTATCCGGAGCCGGCCTAGCTAACCACAAGCGATCACATGGAGATCAGGCTTTCTTTGATGGGGGAAAACACTGCGGGGAACAAATGTTTTATTTGCTCTGTGGTCTGTAAATCGAGTGGAGGCTTGAAGTGTCATATGAATGTCCACAGTAGAGCAGCACCAGTTGGCGTCCCTCAATCTCAGCTTAAGTGTGACCTTTGCAACAGACTATGTAAGAGCAGGGATGGTCTGAAGAGCCACCTTCGTTCCCACAATAGATAGAAATGGATACATTTTGATCACATCTCCACATGTATATATCTATGTGTGTTTAAATGTATATATGTATATATAATAAAAATAAAAAATTAAATTAAAATAAATTAATAAATAAAAATAAAAAATAAAAATAATAATAAAAAATTATAAAACGTATTAAATGAAATAATAAAAAATAAATAAAAAAAATAAATAAAAACATAAAATTTAAAAAGTGCATGGAAATGGATGAATAATGAACAATAAAGAAAAGGAAAGATGGTATTCTTCTGTCAAGAAGTGACGATCATCATGTATGTATGTGTGTGGGAATCTGATGGATACCCCAGTCGATTTCGACGTATGAGGTTCGCTACGTTGCTAGTGAATCAACATAGATGATTTGTTTATAGTGGCGAAGTCTTTGTGTAGAACAAACCACACTTTTTCGTACAACTGCTAATTTCAGTCGGTGCAATGGCTGCCACAAGAAAGAGCAGATAGTAGACCTCATATTTTACACCAAATGTTTCCTTCTCCTATATGCATGTTATAACGAAGGCTAGGAGTGCATATTTCCCAGTGGATTAAGCAACCTGAAAAATTACGCAAATATATATATATATATATATATATATATATATATATATATATATATATAACTACTTCATTTATTCACATAAATTTAATATACGAAAGTATAGATTTATGCGTAAACTTTAAGTATTTACTTCAAAAGTGCTCAATACGTAGGTAGAGCTAGTTAGTAATTTATAAAATATATATGGCGATTAAGCTACACTGAATATTCTGCGTTTCATCCAACTATAGGATTCGTCAGGCTTATGCGCATAAGCCTGACGAATCCTATAGTTGGATGAAACGCAGACTATTCAGTGTAGCTTAATCGCCATATATATTTTATAAATTACTATATATATATATATATATATATATATAGTATCGGAATAAATAGATTTTTCACTCTCTATGCGTATATACGCCCCTCTCTCTTCATCTGTATTTATTCTTGCTACTACGACTATGTAATGTCTAAAAAAATAAAAAAGGTATTAACATTTCAAAACCAAGAATTCAAATAACTTTCTTCACATGTAATATTTCTAAATCTTCTAAATAGCAAAAGTGTTTACAATGAAATAATGAACATATTTTATAGAGGTTTCATTAAAAAAGTGTTGGTACATCGTGAGAAAAATCAAGATAAATGTTTAAAATATCCCCAAATAAAAGACAATTAAGAGACAGACAATTATCTACTCGCAAGCGAAAGCGCCTATTAAATTAGATGGACTGAAGTATATCAGGAAGCATTTTGTATCCTACACGTTCTCTCAAGGGCCATATATATTATATTATCTTATATATATATATATAGATATATATATAGATATATATATATATTACATATATATTATGTATATTTCTATGTGTATGTGTACGTAAAATATACAAAAGTGTGTGTAAACATTCCTGAGTATATATATATATATATATATATATATGTGTGTGTGTGTGTGTGTGTGTGTGTGTGTGTGTGTGTGTGTGTATGTGTGTGTGCATGCGTACTTCTAAAATGAGTGTGTATGTAAATTGATAATGCCCACTTATCCGCACTGGGTGGCCATCGGAAATATCTATAGTCTTTGACCACCGACTAGGGGAGACAGAATGCGGAATTCTAAAGTACTTTATAACGCAAAACCAAAAGATGAGAGAGATAAAAATAAAAAAAAGAATATAAAAGGGAAGAAAAAAAGAGGTTAAGATATGGAAAGATAAGTTAGGAATGGATCGTTACTTATCCTCCCCCACACATAATCCCTACCCATAATAGGTGACAAGATTCTTATTTTGTAAAAAAAATAAGGAAATGTTTTTTTCTTGAAATGGCAGTTTTCAAGGGTAATTCTTGGCCTGAAGACGTAATCTCCCCAGCACGAGTGATTACAGAAACATGTATGCACATATGTAACCATCAATATTTGTATAAATAAATTTAATATATATATATATATATATATACTGACTCATCAATATATAGTTTGACTTAATATCTTTACTACTTATAAAAGAACATGTTTGTTCAACTAGCGTGCTATATCACGTGATGACCGTTTTCTTTTCAAAAATGAAAACGCCGAAGTTTATTTCAAGCAAAATCAATTCTTATTTGGAGTCGCGAAGGTCGTTTTATTGCAGTTAAGTTACGAATTTTTAATATTTTTTCTTTTCTAGATGCAAGTCCTAATATTATATTTATTTCAGTATTAATCTTTATCTTTGTTTCATTATTTTAATTGTGTAAATGGTTTTCTCATGGAAAAATGTACCGATTCTATCTGGCATTGTCATTCGGAATATATATATATATATATATATATATATATATAATATATATATATATATATATATATATATAGATATATATATTATCTTTTAATAATAAATTTTTCTTGTCCATAAAGGTTTATATCTTCCAAGTTTATAGCAGTAACAGATTAGGCAATTGTATTCATTTTAAGTTAGTGAGAGGGGAATCTTTCATGATACCTCCCCTTAAAACATACCAGTTGGATTTTTATTAAGTACAACTCTTAATATTTTTTTTTAATGGAGAGTAGACTACGCATTGTGGATGCGTTATCGGCAGCTCCCGTTACTCTCGCTTCTCTTTATTTGTCCCTCAGTCCCCAATTTTAATGAGTGATTTTTCTGACAAGGTTGGAAGTATTTTGCGTGAACAGCACCAGAGATGTCGAAAATTTTCTGTTTCTATGTGTATCATTGTAGCTATGTCACTAGTAAGGGTGCTGGAGGTAAACGTTTTATCTGGCTGACGTTATCCGCCTGATATTCAGGGACCCGGAACTTGGATTAACCACTAAGGAGGCTGTCCTATCAGCAGGTGCAAAGTACTGGGGCTACTGTATTGCCATTTGGTGAATGGATTCTGGACCATGCAGTAGCTTCTGGTGGGGGCCTTTCGATGCCATATTAATGGGTAATTGTTACGGCTTTACCTCTTCATGTGCTACAAACAATTCTTCATTTCTATTTCTCTCTTACTTTCCCTCTCTGCTCTGAACATCAGGGATCTACGTTAAAACCTTCCAGAGGTTGAAACCAAATTACAGGAGACTAAATCAGACATATTGCTAAGTGAAACTAGCATTGGACAGACCATTTCCCTAGATGAGTTCGTAATTAAAGGATACTCTAATTTAACTTACAAATCTGATCCCCAAGATCTCCATAGGCATAGAATATGTGCCTATATTAAAGATGGCTTTCCATGTGGTAGGGACATCTCCAGAGAAGATCCTAACTTACCCTATATGTGCATTTATATTTGCTCTCAATCTCCCCCACAACAGCGGAGTTACTATCTTTAAAAACATATCTAAGGAAATTGACCACACCGTATCTGCTTATCCTTCAGCTAATATTCATGTCTATGGCGACTTCAATGTTCACGATGTGGAATGGTTCTTTCATGATTCCTCCATTGCTTATGACCTCACTCAGATTGTTCACGAACCCACCCGTGTGCCCGATACTGACGACCAGTATGCAAGTCTCCTAGACCTTTTTCTCACAACTTGCCCTAAACTATGTTCAGCTTCCGTTCTGTCTCCACTTGGATCTTCCGACCACCCTATTGTATCAATTAAGATAAAAATGAAATGTAATAAGTACTTAGTACTTATTAGTATATCGATACTCTATGGCTGACTGGGATAGCTTCCGTACATCTACTTTTGCGTTCTATGTTTAAAAAGGATGTGTCCTCTATAGTATCAAAGCTGATGAATGGTTAATTGTAGGGATAGACCGTTTCATACCCTCGAATAATTTCCAGCAAAAACCTAACAGCCAGCCGTGGTTCTCTCCAGAATGTGCTGCTGCCATTGCGCACAGAAATCACTTTTTCCATTGCTTCCAACGTAATAGATGTACTGTGACTAAAGCCGCTTTCAGGACTGCTAGCAACCACTGTAAAAAAGTAATAAATAACGCAAGCGAGTTGTATGCTCAGTCCGTCAAGTCCAAAATAGGTGAGCAACGGCTTGGTTCCCACCAGTTTTGGCAAATAGCAAACAAAATCCTGAACAGAAGCGTGTGTTTTATCCCAACTCTCGTAAATGGACCTGACGTAATCTTGTCAGCATTAGACAAAGCCAAACGCTTTGCCAAGAACTTTGCAGCTAATTCTAACCTTTGGGATCAAGGATACAAACCTCCAATATTTCCTCCTGTATCAGAAAACATGATATGTGATATACAAATATATGTACGTGATGTTGCCAAGCTAATCAAAAACCTTGATTCCAGTAAAGCAACCGGCACTGGCGGTATTCCAATTATAGTACGCAAAAGACTTCAACCAGAACTAGCACTCATCCTTACAAAACTGTTTAAACGTTGTCTTAAGAACTGCTTCCCGTCACCCTGGAAAATCTCATCAGTATGCCTTGTATTTAAGAATTCAGGTGATCGCTCACCCCCCTCTCAGTACAGGCCAATAAGTCTCCTGTGCGTCATGAGCAAGTTGCTGGAATCTGTGTTAAATAGAGAAGTAATCAACCATCTCAGCAAAATTAACCTTCTTATTGACATGCAATATTGTTTCCGTTCTGCTAGATCTACAGAAGATATGCTTACAGCTATATCTCATAGGATCAGCGAATATCTCGAAGGAGGCAACCTTTCTAGTGCAATTGCTCTTGACATATCAAAGGCCTTTGATAGAGTATGGCATAAAGGTTTACTTCACAAGATCTCCAGCTGAAAATGTCTTCCCAATTATTTAATCATTTCTCTCTGATAGGTTCATAAGAGTAGTGGTTGATGGGCAGAGACCAGAAGCTCTCAGTATTAATGCTGGAGTCCTTCAGGGGTCCATCCTGGGCCCAACTCTCTTCCTGATCTACATTAATGATCTTCCAAATCACACCCTTACATCATTCGTAGACATTTATGCTGACGACCCTACTATTTATGGTAGCACATTTAAGACCGTAAACGACCAAGTTCTCTCTGATTCTCTCTCCTCGGATCTTGAGCAAGTGGTACAATGGGGAAAGAGGTGGCTTGTTACTTTTAAAGCATCTAAAACCAAGCTTTTATCTTTACATCATCGATGCTCTTATCCCCATCTGGCATCAATTGAAATGAATGGCTCTCGTCTTGGGGAGGCCTTGTGTTTTGACAAGCTTCTGGGCTTGACAATTACTCCTGATCTTAAATGGAACACATATATTAAATCCGTTGCCAAGACCGCTGGGAAAATGGTAGGATCTTTCTATCGATCCAAGAGATATCTCACTGCTGATGCAATTCTCTATCTATATAACAGCCAGGTACGCCCAAGAATGGAGTACTGTTGTCACATCTGGACAGGAGCTGCTAGAAAGGACTTGTCCTGCCTTGATAGAGTTCAAAATAGACTTCGTAGCCTCGTAGGGGATGTCCTTTTCTCTTCCCTGCAACCTCATTCTCATAGAAGAGATGTTGCGAGTTTGTCTCTGCTTTATCGTTATTTTCATGGCAACTGCCTGGCTGAGCTCCAATCTATGGTCCCCCCTTGCCAGACTTTCACAAGAAACACCCGTCTAGCAGAAAACACTATCACTAATTTTCCCCACTCTGTATCTGTGCCTAAACCTAAACGTAGATTCCATGAACAAAGCTTCTTTCTTAGAACTGCACGCCTGTGGAATTGTCTTCCGTTTTCCTGCTTCCCACCTGACTACAATATGGTTGTCTTCAAGTCTAACGTAAACAAGTTTTTGATCATCCGTTCCACATAGGTTAACAAATTTACCGAATTTCAATTAACGATTACTATTTTCTACAATTTCTATTGTCCACTCTTTAACCCTTATCCTCGAGTGGCCTCTTGGCCTTGATAAGTGGCAAAAAAGAATGTTCCTCAATACTTGATATCATTGAGGCAAAATTTCTCCTGTGACATAGTTTTTGTCACAGACAGACAACTACTTCAGAGTGTTTAATAAAAATGCTGCCCGATCGTAGACAGATGTTTCCACTAAAAATATAAACATTCTGCAAATAAATTCATGACGCCAATGATGTAGGGGTTAACAAGATTTCGTTGAACCGGTAGGGAAAATTTAATCAATCTGTTCGCTTATCAAATTTGTCAGCCAATAAAAATTCAGACTTATCAGAAAGTGTGCCTTACAATGCTAAATAATGTGGTGACGGTAGTGGTGGTTGAGATGTTTCGCTGTCACAAATGTCACCTGTCCTAATCCGAATTAATAAGGTCTGCGTCAAAGATGAACTTCACATTCGATTTTATCATTTTTTTTCTTTTTACGATAAAAAGAAAAAAAAACAAATTTTATGACTGAGTATGAGATATTAAGATACATCCTCGCGTTTGTTGGTCGATATGCCAGGTTTAACTGCAAAATATGCTTACCTTATGACTGTCACTTGTTGCCCTGTACATATAAACGCAGACAAATTTATATAAACAAGAATTGTTTAAGTTATCAATTTATTTTGCCGGAGTTGATAGCACATCTAAAATAGCTAAATTAATTTTTTTTTCATTTGTTATTGTGGTACCATTTTATCTAGTCTTTCTTTTTTTCTTTTTTTTCTTTTGTGTTTTTCTTTTTGTCCTTTTCATTTTTCTTTTTTTCCTTTGCGTTTTCCTTTTTGTCCTTTTCGTTTTTCTTTTTTTCCTTTGCGTTTTCCTTTTTTTCCTATAAAAAAACAAACACCCCCATATACGGAGTTTCTTTCTAATATCTTTCTAACTTTTAACGCAATACCATGAAACTAGTTCTCTGCTAACTACAACATCGTCGTATTTAAATCCAATATCAACAAAAACTAATCACGCCATATTCTTAAATAATCAAATTATGCCCTAAGTTTCTAATTGGAGAATATAACAGTGGTTTTCTAGTTTACGTCTAATATTGTTTAACAAATAATTATTAAAAACTAAAATGACCACAATGCATTCTGGAGACTTTGTGTTTGTTAATACACACACACATGCATACACACACACACATGCATACACACACACACACACGCACACACACACACACACATATATATATATATATATATATATATATATATATATATATATATATATATATATTGAAAAGATGGCTTACCTGTAACAAAGCGGAGGTGGAATTTCTTTTTCCCAAACGAACGCACCAGGTTTCTCATGTACAAAATTAACAATTTTGTTGGAAACATCGGATGGAAATCTGACGAGTTGATGAGAAAGAAAATTTTTATGCAAACATAAAACATAAAATTCTCATCCCATTAACGAAACGTTCAGTTAATCTATCTTTTGGCGTGCTGTTATATCTTGTCTCCGAATGGTTGAAATAATTGCTTAGAGTTTATATTAATTTTCAAACGCTGTTTTAATGTACGGTTAATAAGTGTTTATTATTGGTCGCTAAATTTAAAATTTAAAATTACAAAGGGAGACAACTGCAAATTTAAAAAAAAAGAAATAGAAATAAAAATGTTATTAATCAAAGGGAGATAACTTCTAATTATTTATTTATTGTAATGTTTAACATAGTAAACATAAATGACGTCCATAATAGTAATTGTATTAATCTTTGTGATACTATAATAAATAAATAATAATAACTATAATAATGATAATAATAGCAATAGTAATACTATTAATAAAATGAGTAAAATAATAACAATAATAGTTATCAAATTATTAATTATAAACGGTTAAAATAAGATTAATTAATAATTAATTTTTATTATTTTATGGGAGATTAAATTTGCCAAATTTCAACCAACGTTTATGAATACAACCAGAAAAAATTCGCCCTTTCGGTTTAAAAGTGTCGATCTATTGTCAATGAATTTTAATATAGCAAAAGAGATTCAAATCTACAAAGGGTGCAGGATTTGTGACCAGACTTATATGCTAGTCTAGTGTTATCCATTTTAAATTAAAGGGGATATGCATATCTTTGACATACCAAATATATCTTTCTAAAGCAGTTTGGTTTTTTAAGGATCTTTTTTTGAAAGGGTGTTTATCTGTGGAGATTGTGTGTCTTTTTTATAGATATATATAATAAATTTACTGCAGAAATTCCCCCTTGGAACAAAGCATTGTAGGTTTGCAATAACAGATGCCATATAAAAATTCAATACATCTATATTATTAGCCACTATATAATGTAGTTTCCGACCATCATTCTACACGTATTCAGGCGTTAAAATAAAATGCTGCATAACATATGACGCGCAACACCATCACTATCACAACATTTACAAAAAAGGCGTTTCTATTTCTCTCTCTAAATATTTAGTCCTACCACTGCTACCAGTTGTCACCGGGACCAATTCTACATTTTCCTACAATACTGTGATTACATCAAGCGTAACTGGTTATTAGACATAATATAATCTTTCGAATTTCCGATACAGAAATGAAAAGTTTCCCTTGCCAAATTCCGTTTACTCTGATTCGCTGAGCTCTGAAAATTCTATTATTTCAGAATGCATTTTCCGTTTATAAACAGACGTTTACTAAAATTCAAACATGGCGTCAAGACTTTTCCTTGCATTTATTTGTTTCTGTGTAGTCTGTTGTACATGCGTCTCAAATATTTACTAAAACCTGCTTCCGTTGATAAATAATTAAAATGTTACCTACGTGCATTATTTTCTGAAAAATACGCCCGAAAATAAGTATTTTTCTATAAAATATGAACAAAAACACCTTTCACTCGATTTCCGAATTTCACCACAATAACACGGTTGTACAAAAAATGTTTACAACCTTTCCCATTAATCATATTGGAACGCAAGATATTTTATCGACAAAATATGTGCGAAAACAAGGATCTTTTCTTGGTATTTTGTAACATAAGTTTTACCTACACAATTTTTTTTTCAAATGACAGCTTTTATATGTTTTTGACTCTAAAATATAAACAAAAAAAAAACAAACACTTTCTGCTCGATTTTAGAATTTTGCCGCAATAACACGGTGGAACAAATATGGTTACAACCTTTCTCATTAATTATATTTGAAAGCAATATTTCCTATCGACAATTACGTGCGAAAATACGGATCTTTCCTTGGTATTGATTTCATTATTTCCATCTACACAATTTATTTTAAAATAACGTTTAGGTTTTTGACTATGCTGAATAAGAAAAGCTTATTTAAATTCTGCAGAGACAAGTAGATTTCGAGATATAAATACCTGTAATTAAGTGGCCGCCTCCCCATGTTAGAAATGGATTTCGAAATAAACACCAGCATTTGGGGGGAAATATCAGCCTCAAATTTAACTATGGTATTCGTTCTAAGCATACCCACTTGCAAATAGTATAAACAATGAGAGGGGCTGTGTTGGTTGCAGAAAAGTCAATCATTATCAACGCTCTGATCCCCATCTGCCATCAATGTCTCTCGTCTAGGAGAAGCCCCATGTTTTGACAAGCTTCTGGGCTTGACCTTCACTCCTGATCTGAAATGGAACACGTACATCAAGTCTGTTGCCAAGGTCGCTGGAAAGATGGTGGGATACTTCTACTGCTCCAGAAGATATCTCACTACTGATGCAATTCTCGATCTATATAAAAACAAGTACGTCCAAGTATGGAATACTGCTGCCATATCTGGGCACGAGAAAAGATGGTGGGATACTTCTACTGCTCCAGAAGATATCTCACTACTGATGCAATTCTCTATCTATATAAAAGCCAAGTACGTCCAAGTATGGAATACTGCTGCCATATCTGGGCAGGAGCTGCTAAAAACAGCCTATTCTGCCTTGACAGAGTACAAAATAGACCGTGGCTTAGTGGGGGAGGCCCTTTTCTCTACCCTGCAACCTCTCTTCTACAGAAGAGACGTTGCAAGCCTATCTTTGTTTTATCGTTATTTCCATGGCAGGTGCTCGTCTTAACTCAAATCTCTGGCCCCTCGCCAATCATTTACGAGAAACACTCGTCTAGCTTAATCCACTGTCAAAAACTTTCCCCACTCTTTATTTATACCTAAATCAAAACGTAGATTCCATGAACAAAGCTTCTTTCTTAGAACTGCACGCCTGTGGAATTCTGTTCCGTCTGCCTGCTTCCCACTTAACTACAACCTGGATGTCTTCAAGTCCAACGTAAACAAATTCCTGATGAACCGCCCCCTTAAGAAGACACTTTATTAAATCTCCACACTAACGTACTGTACTTACAATAACCCTTATCCCTGAGTGGCCTCCAGGCCTTGATAAGTGGTGACCACCTTGTAAAAAAAGTAGATTTGTTTATCGCGCATGCGAACAAACAAGGCGGCCAGTGTATTACACAGCATAATAAAGGTCTTTATATATCGACAACTATTGTCTCTGCAAAATTTAAATCAGATTTTCTTATTCAGCATAGTTGAAAACCTGCAATAATCGTCATTTAAAAAAACAATTGTTGGGTTGGACCTAATGTAAAAATTACCTTTTTTTTTTATCTATTTATAATAAATACAGAGTTTGCCAAACTACTTCCTTTCGTAAGGCTTCTGCTACAACATTTCTACATTTTTTTCTCATCAAAATTTTGTATAGCCACAAGTATTAAGAACGTAAACATATTGACCACACATTTTGTCTTTATGTTTTTTATTTTTTTGTTTTTTTCCATTTATAAAAATTGTGCCATAGCAGCGCGTGACCGGGTATGTATGTATGTGTGTGTGTGTGTGTGCGTTTATCTGCGTCTATATAACGACACAATTATATATGTGTGCGTATTTTCCCTTCAGTCGTATAAACTTACTTCCAGAAGTCAATTGACTATTTATATGCTGTGAATAAAACCATTAACATTTACTTACGTTCCTTACTCTCGCACCTAAAAGACATATTATTTATAAACTAAGATTTTGTTATCAAAATTGAAATGTAAAACCAACAGGTTTTTTCATCAATAACCTGTGCATAACAGTTTCCCCTCGCACCTATGAGATTCCCTACTTTATAAAAACGATTAACATCTTCGACATCGATTTGTATTTTTTTTATTTGGAATATGTAACATACTTCTGCAAAGATTTCTATATTGCTGCCGAATCGGTCGGTTTGTTACATTAAAATATCGCCTTTTTTCAACTGTCTTGCATTGTACAAACTGTCTAGATTATATTGTATTATTCTGACTGTCTCAATTGTCTTGGATTATTCGAACTGTCTCAATTGTATTGTACTATTCTGTCTCGATTGTCTTGTATTATTCTGTCCCCATTGTCTCGTATTATTCTGTCCCCATTGTCTTGTATTATTCTGTCTCAATTGTCTTGTATTATTCTGTCTCAATTGTCTTATATTATTCTATCTCAATTGTCTTGTATTATTCTGTCTCAATTGTCTTATATTATTCTGTCTTGTATTATTCTGTCTGAATTGTATTATTCTCTCTGTATTGTCTTTTATTATTGTAAATGTCTCAATTGTCTCGTATTATTCTGTCTCGATTGTGTTGTATTATTCCAACTGTCTCAATCGTCTTATCTTATTCTGTCTTAATTGTCTTGTATTATTCTGTCTCAATTGTTGATATTAATCTGTCTCAAATGTCCCGTATTATTCTGTATCAATTGTCTTGTATTATTCTGTCTCGATTGTCTTATATTATTTCAACTGTCCCAATTGTCTTATATTATCCTCTCTTAATTGTCTTATATTATCCTGTCCAAATTGTCTTGTACTATTCTGTCTCGGTTGTCTTGTATTATTATGTCTCAATTGTCCTGTATTATTCTGGCCCGATTGTCTTGTATTAATCTGTCTAAATTGTCCTGTATTATACTGGCCCGATTGTCTTGTATTGTTCTGCTCGATTGTCTTGTATTATTTTGTGTCGATTGTCTTGTATTATTCTGTGTCGATTGTCTTGTATTATTGTGTCTCAATTGTTTTGTATTAATCCGTCTCGATTGTCCTTTATTATTCTAACTGTCTCAGTTGTCTTATATTATTCTGTCTCAATTGTCTTGTATAATGCTGTCTGAATTGTATTATTCTCTCTAGATAGTCTTTAATTATTATAGCTGTCTAAATTGTCTTGTATTATTCTGTCTCAATTGTCTTGTATTAATCCGTCTCAATTGTCCTGTATTATTCTGTCTCAATTGTCTTATATGTTTCTGTCTGGACTGTCTTGTATTACTCTGTCTCAATTGTCTTGTATTATTCTGTCGCAATAGTCACGATTATCCTGTATTATTCTAACTGTCTCAATTGTCTTATATTATTCTGTCTCGATTTTCTTATGTTTTTCTGTCTCAATTGTCTTTTATTATTCTGTTTAAATTGTCTTATATTATTCTGTCTAAATTGTCTTGTATTATTCTGTCTACATTGTCTTGTATTATTCTGTCTAAATTGTCTCATATTATTCTGTCTCAATTGTCTTGTATTATTCGATCTCAATTGTCATATATTATTCTGTCTCGGTGGTCTTGTATTATTCTGTCTCAATTGTCTGATATTATAATGTTCCAATTGTTTTGTATTATTCTGTCTCGATTGTCTTGTATTATTATATCCTAATTGTCTTGTATTATTCTGAATCGATTGTCTTATATTATTATGTTCCAATTGTCTTGTATTATTTTGACTCGATTGTCCTTTATTATTATGTTCCAATTGTTTTGTATTATTCTGCCTTGATTGTCTTATATTATTATATCCCAATTGTCTTGTATTATTCTGACTCGATTGTCTTATATTATTATATCCAAATTGTCTTATATTATTCTGACTCGATTGCCTTATATTATTATATCCCAATTGTCTTGTATTATTCTGTCTTGATTGTCTTATATTAGTATATCCTAATTGTCTTATATTATTCTGACTCGATTGTCGTATATTATTATATCCCAATTGTCTTATATTATTCTGACTCGATTGTCTTATATTATTATATCCAAATTGTCTTGTATTATTCTGTCTCGATTGTCCTGTATTATTCTAACTGTCTCGATTGTCTTGTATTGTTTTGTCTCGATGGTCTTGTATTATTTTGTCCCCATCGTCTTGTATAATTCTGTCTCAATAGTCTTACACGAGTCTGTCCCAATCGTCTTGTATTATTCTGTCTCGGTTGTCTTGTATTAGTCTGTCTCGATTGTCTTATATTAATTGGCCTGAATTGTCTTGAATTATACTGTCCCAATTGTCTCGTATTATTTTGTCTCAATTGTCTTGTATTATTCGGTCTCGATTGTCTTGTATTATTCTGTCTCAATTGTCTTGTATTATTCTGTCTCGATTGTCTTGTATTATTCTGTCTCAATTGTCTTGTATTATTCTGTCTCAATTGTCTTGTATTATTCTGTCTCGATTGTCTTGTATAATTCCGTCTCAATTGTCTTGTATTATTCTGTCTCAATTGTCTTGTATAATTCTGTCTCAATTTCTTGTATAATTCTGTCTCAATTGTCTTGTATTATTCTGTCTCAATTGTCTTGTATTATTCTTTCTCAATTGTCTTGTATTATTCTGTCTCAATTTTCTTTTATTATTATTATTATGTCTCGATTGTCCTGTATTATTCGGTTTCGATTGTCTTGTATTATTCTGTCTTAATTGTATTATTCTTTCTCTGTTGTCTTGTATTATTCTAACTGTATCATTCTGTCTCAACTTTCTATTATTATTTGTATTATTCTGTCTCAATTGTCTTGTATTATTCTGTCTAAATTGTCCTGTATGATTCTGTCTCGATTGTCCTGTATTATTCTGTCTCAATTGTCTTGTATTATTCTGTCTCGATTGTCTTATATTATTCTGTCTCAAATGTCCGGTATTATTCTTTTTAACAAATGTCCGGTATTATTCTGTCCCGATTGTTATATATTATTCTGTCTCGATTGTCTTGTATTATTCGGTCTCAATTATCTTGTAGTATTCTGTCTCGATTGTCTTGTAGTATTCTGTCTCAATTGTCTTGTAGTATTCTGTCTCGATTGTCTTGTATTCTTCTGTCTCGATTGTCTTGTATTATTCTGTCTCAATTGTCTTGTAGTATTCTGTCTCAATTTTCTTGTATTATTCTGCCTAAAATGTCCTGTATTATTCTGTCTCGATTGTCTTATATTAATCTGTCTTAATTGTCTTATATTATTCCGTCTCAATAGTCTTGTATTATTCTGTCCCAATTGTCTCATATTAATCCGTCTCAAATGTCCTGTATTGATCTGTCTCGATTGTCTTGTATTATTCTGTCTCAATTGTCTTATATGATTCTTTCTCAAATGTCCTGTATTATTCTGTCTCGATTGTCTTGTATTATTCTGTCTCAATTGTCTTATATTAATCCGTCTCAATCGTCTTGTATTATTCTGTCCTGATTGTCTTTTATTATCCGTCCTTATTGTCTCATTTTATTCTGTTTCAAATGTCCTGTATTATTCTGTCTCAATTGTCTCGTATTAATCTGTCTCAATTGTCCTGTATTATTCTGTCCCAATTGTCTTGTATTATTCTGTCTCAAGAGTCTTGTATTATTCTGTCCCAATTGTCCTTTATTATTCTGTCCCAATTGTCCTGTATTATTCTGTCCCAATTGTCTTGTATTATTCTGTCTCAATAGTCTTGTATTATTCTGTCCCAATTGTCCTGTATTATTCTGTCCCAATTGTCTTGTATTATTCTGTCCCAATTGTCTTGTATTATTCTGTCTCAACCGTCTTGTATTATTCTGTCCTGATTGTCTTTTATTATCCGTCCTTATTGTCTCATTTTATTCTGTCTCAAATGTCCTGTATTATTCTGTCTCGATTGTCTTGTATTATTATGTCTCAATTGTCCTGTATTATTCTGGCCCGATTGTCTTGTATTAATCTGTCTAAATTGTCCTGTATTATTCTGTCTCGATTGTCTTATATAAATCTGTCTTAATTGTCCATTATTTTCCGTCTCAATAGTCTTGTATTATTCTGTTTTAATTGTCTTATATTAATCCGTCTCAAATGTTCTGTATTATTCTGTCTCAATTGTCTTCTATTTTTCTGTCTCAATTGTCTTGTATTAATCCGTCTCGATTTACTCTTATTATTCTGACAGTCTGAATTGTCCTCTATTATTATGTCGTAATTGTCTTGTATTGTTCTCTCTCGATTGTCTTGTATTATTGTGTCTCAATGTTCCTATATTATTCCGTCTCAATTGTCTGGTACTATTCTGTCTCGATTGTCTTGTATTATTCTGTCTCAATTGTCTTGTATTATTTTGTCTCAATTGTCTTGTATAATTCTGTCTCAATTGTCTTGTATTATTCTGTCTGAATTGTTTTGTATTATTCTTTCTCAGTTGTTTTGTATTATTCTGTCTCAATTTTCTTTTATTATTGTTATTATGTCTCGATTGTCCGGTATTATTCGGTCTCGATTGTCTTGTATTATTCTGTCTTAATTGTATTATTCTGTCTCTGTTGTCTTGTATTATTCTAACTGTATCATTCTGTCTCAACTTTCTATTATTATTTGTATTATTCTGTCTCAATTGTCTTGTATTATTCTGTCTAAATTGTCCTGTATGATTCTGTTTCGATTGTCCTGTATTATTCTGTCTCTATTGTCTTGTATTATTCTGTCTCGATTGTCTTATATTATTCTGTCTCAAATGTCCGGTATTATTCTTTTTAACAAATGTCCGGTATTATTCTGTCCCGATTGTTATATATTATTCTGTCTCGATTGTCTTGTATTATTCGGTCTCGATTGTCTTGTAGTATTCTGTCTCAATTGTCTTGTAGTATTCTGTCTCGATTGTCTTGTAGTATTCTGTCTCAATTGTCTTGTGGTATTCTGTCTCGATTGTCTTGTATTATTCTGTCTCGATTGTCTTGTATTATTCTGTCTCAATTGTCTTGTAGTATTCTGTCTCACTTTTCTTGTATTATTCTGCCTTAAATGTCCTGTATTATTCTGTCTCGATTGTCTTATATCAATCTGTCTTAATTGTCTTATATTATTTCGTCTAAATAGTCTTGTATTATTCTGTCCCAATTGTCTTATATTAATCCGTCTCAAATGTCCTGTATTGATCTGTCTCGAATGTCTTGTATAATTCTGTCTCAATTGTCTTATATGATTCTTTCTCAAATGTCCTGTATTATTCTGTCTCGATTGTCTTGTATTATTCTGTCTCAATTGCCTTATATTAATCCGTCTCAAATGTCCTGTATTATTCTGTCCCAATTGTCTTGTATTATTCTGACTCGATTGTCTTATATTATTTTATCCCAATGGTCTTGTATTATTCTGACTCGATTGTCTTATATTATTATGTCCCAATTGTTTTGTATTATTCTGACTCGATTGTCTTATATTATTATATCCCAATTGTCTTGTATTATTCTGACTAGATTGTCTTATATTATTATGTCCCAATTTTTTTGTATTATTCTGACTCGATTGCCTTATATTATTATATCCCAATTGTCTTATATTATTCTGACTCGATTGTCTTATATTATTTTATCCAAATTTTCTTGTATTATTCTGACTCGATTGCCTTATATTATTATATCCCAATTGTCTTGTATTATTCTGTCTCGATTGTCTTGTATTATTCTGTCTCAATTGTCTTGTAGTATTCTGTCTCACTTTTCTTGTATTATTCTGCCTTAAATGTCCTGTATTATTCTGTCTCGATTGTCTTATATCAATCTGTCTTAATTGTCTTATATTATTTCGTCTAAATAGTCTTGTATTATTCTGTCCCAATTGTCTTATATTAATCCGTCTCAAATGTCCTGTATTGATCTGTCTCGAATGTCTTGTATAATTCTGTCTCAATTGTCTTATATGATTCTTTCTCAAATGTCCTGTATTATTCTGTCTCGATTGTCTTGTATTATTCTGTCTCAATTGCCTTATATTAATCCGTCTCAAATGTCCTGTATTATTCTGTCCCAATTGTCTTGTATTATTCTGACTCGATTGTCTTATATTATTTTATCCCAATGGTCTTGTATTATTCTGACTCGATTGTCTTATATTATTATGTCCCAATTGTTTTGTATTATTCTGACTCGATTGTCTTATATTATTATATCCCAATTGTCTTGTATTATTCTGACTAGATTGTCTTATATTATTATGTCCCAATTTTTTTGTATTATTCTGACTCGATTGCCTTATATTATTATATCCCAATTGTCTTATATTATTCTGACTCGATTGTCTTATATTATTTTATCCAAATTTTCTTGTATTATTCTGACTCGATTGCCTTATATTATTATATCCCAATTGTCTTGTATTATTCTGTCTTGATTGTCTTATATTATTATATCCTAATTGTCTTATATTATTCTGATTTGATTGTCCTATATTATTATATCCCAATTGTCTTATATTATTCTGACTCGATTGTCTTATATTATTATATCCAAATTGTCTTGTATTATTCTGTCTCGATTGTCCTGTATTATTCTAACTGTTTCGATTGTCTTGTATTGTTTTGTCTCGATGTTCTTGTATTATTTTGTCCCCATCGTCTTGTATAATTCTGTCTCAATAGTCTTACACGAGTCCGTCCCAATTGTCTTGTATTATTCTGTCTCGGTTGTCTTGTATTATTCTGTCTCGATTGTCTAATATTAATTTGCCTGAATTGTCTTGTATTATACTGTCCCAATTGTCTCGTATTATTTTGTCTCAATTGTCTTGTATTATTCGGTCTCGATTGTCTTGTATTATTCTGTCTCAATTGTCTTGTATTATTCTGTCTCGATTGTCTTGTATTATTCCGTCTCAATTGTCTTTTATTATTCTGTCTCAATTGTCTTGTATTATTCTGTCTCGATTGTCTTGTATAATTCTGTCTCAATTGTCTTGTATTATTCGGTCTCGATTGTCTTGTATTATTCTGTCTCAATTGTCTTGTATTATTCTGTCTCGATTGTCCTGTATTATTCTGTCTCAATTGTCTTGTATTATTCTGTCTCAATTGTCTTGTATTATTTTGTCTCAATTGTCTTGTATAATTCTGTCTCAATTGTCTTGTATTATTCTGTCTCAATTGTCTTGTATTATTCTTTCTCAGTTGTTTTGTATTATTCTGTCTCAATTTTCTTTTATTATTATTATTATTATGTCTCGATTGTCCTGTATTATTCGGTCTCGATTGTCTTGTATTATTCTGTCTTAATTGTATTATTCTGTCTCTGTTGTCTTGTATTATTCTAACTGTATAATTCTGTCTCAACTTTCTATTATTATTTGTATTATTCTGTCTCAATTGTCTTGTATTATTCTGTCTAAATTGTCCTGTATGATTCTGTCTCGATTGTCCTGTATTATTCCGTCTCAATTGTCTTGTATTATTCTGTCTCGATTGTCTTATATTATTCTGTCTCAAATGTCAGGTATTATTCTTTTTAACAAATGTCCCGTATTATTCTGTCCCGATTGTTATATATTATTCTGCCTCGATTGTCTTGTATTATTCGGTGTCGATTGTCTTGTAGTATTCTGTCTATATTGTCTTGTAGTATTCTGTCTCGATTGTCTTGTAGTATTCTGTCTCACTTGTCTTATAGTATTCTGTCTCGATTGTCTTGTATTATTCTGTCTCAATTGTCTTGTATTATTCTGTCTCAATTGTCTTGTATTATTCGGTCTCAATTGTCTTGTATTATTCTGTCTCAATTGTCCTGTATTATTCTGTCCCAATTGTCTTGTATTATTCTGTCTCAATTGTCTTGTGTTTTTCTGTCCTAATTGTCCTGTATTATTCTGTCCCAATTGTCTTGTATTATTCTGTCTCAATAGTCTTGTATTATTCTGTCCCAATTGTCCTGTATTATTCTGTCCCAATTGTCTTGTATTATTCTATCCTGATTGTCTTTTATTATCCGTCCTTATTGTCTCATTTTATTCTGTCTGAAATGTCCTGTATTATTCTGTCTCAATTGTCTCGTATTAATCCGTCTCAATTGTCCTGTATTATTCTGTCCCAATTGTCTTGTATTATTCTGTCTCAATAGTCTTGTATTATTCTGTCCCAATTGTCCTGTATTATTCTGTCCACATTGTCCTGTATTTTTCTGTCCCAATTGTCTTGTATTATTCTGTCTCAATAGTCTTGTATTATTCTGTCCCAATTGTCCTGTATTTTTCTGTCCCAATTGTCTTGTATTATTCTGTCCCAATTGTCTTGTATTATTCTGTCTCAATCGTCTTGTATTATTCTGTCCTGATTGTCTTTTATTATCCGTCCTTATTGTCTCATTTTATGCTGTTTCAAATGTCCTGTATTATTCTGTCCCAATTGTCCTGTATTATTCTGTCCCCAATTGTCCTGTATTATTCTGTCCCAATTGTCCTGTATTATTCTGTCCCAATTGTCTTGTATTATTCTGTCTCAATAGTCTTGTATTATTCTGTCCCAATTGTCTTGTATTATTCTGTCCCAATTGTCTTGTATTATTCAGTCCCAATTGTCTTGTATTATTCTGTCTCAATCGTCTTGTTTATTCTGTCGTGATTGTCTTTTATTATCCGTCCTTATTGTCTCATTTTATTCTGTCTCAATTGTCCTGTATTATTCTGTCTCAATGGTCTCGTTTTAATCCGTCGCAATTGTCCTGTATTATTCTGTCCCAATTGTCTTGTATTATTTAGTCTCAATAGTCTCGTATTGTTCTGTCCCAATTGTCCTTTATTATTCTGTCCCAATTGTCCTGTATTATTCTGTCCCAATTGTCCTGTATTATTCTGTCTCAATAGTCTTGTATTATTCTGTCCCAATTGTCCTGTATTTTTCTGTCTCAATTGTCTTGTATTATTCTGTTCCAATTGTCTGATATTATTCTGTCTCAATCGTCTTGTATTATTCTGTCCTGATTATCTTTTATTGTCCGTCCTTATTGTCTTATTTTATTCTGTCTCAAATGTCCTGTATTATTCTGTCTCAATTGTCTCGTATTAATCCGTCTCAATTGTCCTGTATTATTCTGTCCCAATTGTCTTGTATTATTCTGTCTCAATAGTCTTGTATTATTCTGTCCCAATTGTCCTGTATTATTCTGTCCACATTGTCCTGTATTTTTCTGTCCCAATTGTCTTGTATTATTCTGTCTCAATAGTCTTGTATTATTCTGTCCCAATTGTCCTGTATTTTTCTGTCCCAATTGTCTTGTATTATTCTGTCCCAATTGTCTTGTATTATTCTGTCTCAATCGTCTTGTATTATTCTGTCCTGATTGTCTTTTATTATCCGTCCTTATTGTCTCATTTTATGCTGTTTCAAATGTCCTGTATTATTCTGTCCCAATTGTCCTGTATTATTCTGTCCCCAATTGTCCTGTATTATTCTGTCCCAATTTTCCTGTATTATTCTGTCCCAATTGTCTTGTATTATTCTGTCTCAATAGTCTTGTATTATTCTGTCCCAATTGTCTTGTATTATTCTGTCCCAATTGTCTTGTATTATTCAGTCCCAATTGTCTTGTATTATTCTGTCTCAATCGTCTTGTTTATTCTGTCGTGATTGTCTTTTATTATCCGTCCTTATTGTCTCATTTTATTCTGTCTCAATTGTCCTGTATTATTCTGTCTCAATGGTCTCGTATTAATCCGTCGCAATTGTCCTGTATTATTCTGTCCCAATTGTCTTGTATTATTTAGTCTCAATAGTCTCGTATTGTTCTGTCCCAATTGTCCTTTATTATTCTGTCCCAATTGTCCTGTATTATTCTGTCCCAATTGTCCTATATTATTCTGTCTCAATAGTCTTGTATTATTCTGTCCCAATTGTCCTGTATTTTTCTGTCTCAATTGTCTTGTATTATTCTGTTCCAATTGTCTTGTATTATTCTGTCTCAATCGTCTTGTATTATTCTGTCCTGATTATCTTTTATTGTCCGTCCTTATTGTCTTATTTTATTCTGTCTCAAATGTCCTGTATTATTCTGTCTCGATTGTCTTGTATTATTATGTCTCAATTGTCCTGTATTATTCTGGTCCCATTGTCTTGTATTAATCTGTCTAAATTGTCCTGTATAATTCTGTCTCGATTGTCTTATATTAATCTGTCTTAATTGTCCATTATTTTCCGTCTCAATAGTCTTGTATTATTCTGTTTTAATTGTCTTATATTAATCCGTTTACAAATGTTCTGTATTATTCTGTCTCAATTGTCTTCTATTTTTCTGTCTCAATTGTCTTGTATTAATCTGTCTCGATTTACTCTTATTATTCTGACAGTCTTAATTGTCCTCTATTATTGTGTCGTAATTGTCTTGTATTGTTCTCTCTCGATTGTCTTGTATTATTGTGTCTCAATGTTCCTATATTATTCCGTCTCACTTGTCTGGTACTATTCCGTCTCGATTGTCTTGTATTATTCTGTCTCAATTGTCTCATATTATTTTGTCTCAATTGTCTTGTATAATTCTGTTTCAAATGTCTTGTATTATTCTTTCTCAATTGTTTTGTATTATTCTTTCTCAATTGTTTTGTATCATTCTGTCTCAATTTTCTTTTATTATTATTATCATGTCTCGATTGTCCTGTATTATTCGGTCTCGATTGTCTTGTATTATTCTGTCTGAATTGTCTTGTATTATTCTGTCTCCATTGTCTTGTATTATTCTGTCTCAATTGTCTTGTATTATTCTGTCTCAATTGTCTTGTATTATTTTGTCTCAATTGTCTTGTATAATTCTGTCTCAATTGTCTTGTATTATTCTGTCTCAATTGTCTTGTATTATTCTTTCTCAGTTGTTTTGTATTATTCTGTCTTAATTTTCTTTTATTATTATTATTATGTCTCGATTGTCCTGTATTATTCGGTATCGATTGTCTTGTATTATTCTGTCTTAATTGTATTATTCTGTCTCTGTTGTCTTGTATTATTCTAACTGCATCATTCTGTTTCAACTTTCTATTATTATTTGTATTATTCTGTCTCAATTGTCTTGTATTATTCTGTCTAAATTGTCCTGTATGATTCTGTCTCGATTGTCCTGTATTATTCTGTCTCAATTGTCTTGTATTATTCTGTCTCGATTGTCTTATATTATTCTGTCTCAAATGTCAGGTATTATTCTTTTAAACAAATGTCCCGTATTATTCTGTCCCGATTGTTATATATTATTCTGTCTCGATTGTCTTGTATTATTCGGTCTCGATTGTCTTGTAGTATTCTGTCTCAATTGTCTTGTAGTATTCTGTCTCGATTGTCTTGTAGTATTCTGTCTCAATTGTCTTGTAGTATTCTGTCTCGATTGTCTTGTATTATTCTGTCTCGATTGTCTTGTATTATTCTGTCTCAATTGTCTTGTAGTATTCTGTCTCAATTTTCTTGTATTATTCTGCTTTAAATGTCCTGTATTATTCTGTCTCGATTGTCTTATATTAATCTGTCTTAATTGTCTTATATTATTCCGTCTCAATAGTCTTGTATTATTCTGTCCCAATTGTCTTATATTAATCCGTCTCAAATGTCCTGTATTGATCTGTCTCGATTGTCTTGTATTATTCTGTCTCAATTGTCTTATATGATTCTTTCTCAAATGTCCTGTATTATTCTGTCTCGATTGTCTTGTATTATTCTGTCTCAATTGTCTTATATTAATCCGTCTCAAATTTCCTGTATTATTCTGTCCCAATTGTCTTGTATTATTCTGTCTCAATAGTCTTGTATTATTCTGTCTCAATTGTCTTGTATTATTCTGTCTCAATTGTCTTGTATTATTCGGTCCCAATTGTCTTGTATTATTCTGTCTCAATTGTCCTGTATTATTCTGTCCCAATTGTCTTGTATTATTGTGTCTCAATGTTCCTATATTATTCCGTCTCAATTGTCTGGTACTATTCTGTCTCGATTGTCCTGTATTATTCTGTCTCAATTGTCTCATATTATTCTGTCCCAATTGTCTTGTAATATTCTGTCTCGATTGTCTTGTATTAGTCTTACTGTCTCAATTGTCTTGTATTGTTCTGTCCCAATTTTCTTATATTATTCTGTCGCAATTGTTTTGTATTATTCTGTCCCGATTGTCCTGTATTATTCTTACTGTCTCAGTTGTTGTATTTTATTCTGTCGCAATTGTCTTGTATTATTCTGTCTCAATTTTCTTGTAATATTCTGTTTTAATTGTTCTGTATTATTATGTCTTGATTGTCCGTCGGAATTATCTTGTATTAATCCATCTTAATTGTCTTGTATTATTCTGTCACCATTGTCTTGTTCTACCTGTCTTAAATATCTCGTATTATTCTGTCTGAATTGTCTTGTCTTTTTCTCTCTTAATTGTCTTGTATTATTTCAACTGGGGACACTGGCAGGCTACGGGATGCTAGATATTCACCAATAATTTCATACATTCAAACCGAGTGATCACTCTTAAGATTCTAACCTCTGTTTTACGCGCAATTATTAGTATACCTTTCGCACTTTGTTCACTGGGTATATTTACCTGGTAGTTTTTGAATATTTTTAATGAATCCGCTTGCTCTAATAATTACGGAAATTATGCATCTCCTGATACACTTCAAATGTTTACATTAAACATACATATCTTATTTTGAATGCGTTAAACATTTCTATGTATTTGATGCTCAATAAATCTTTTTGTTTGTAAGATTGTCTATATAATGTGTTTGTATATTTACGAGTATATATAACTGTGTCTATTTCCTTCTTGACGGTTCTTATATATTTTATTGTCCTTAAGATATATATATATATATATATATATATATATATAGTTGAAGTGTACATGTGATCATATAGTGATGCGTGTATACACATGACATATAACAATTATGACAGACGGAATTTACAATGATACTGGACTCATACCAGTTCTTTGATGGTTTAACATCTTTGATCATGTTTGACGGAAAACTGCTAAGAAGATTCATCTCAAGTAGCCAACAAGTTTCGGGTTGTATTTCACCAATTTTATTACGGATGTTTCCCCATTAAAAATTTGCACGCTGGCCCATCGTTCCTTACATTTGATAGGTATTGAGCCCTTCGCCCACTCCCCGGTTTTTTCGAGCCATTACGACCGGACGGCTCGACTCTCTGTCTGACTCTTTCATGCTCTAACCACTAACTGACTACATCCTACATAGCATACAAAACTATCTAATAACGCAATAAACACTTACCACTCATGACCATTTTTTTCAAGGAATCGAAACTTATCAAGGCCTGGAGGCCACTCGAGGATAAGGGTTAAAGAGTGTACAGGAGTCAAAGGGATAATATCATTGTAATCGTTAGAAGTGTAAATTTGATAAATTGGATTACTTAAGGGGAAGGGCTCATCAAGAATTTGTTTGCATTAGACTTAAAGACGACCATATTATTGTCAGCTGGAAAGCAGGCAAACGGAAGACAGTTCCACAGATGTGCAGTTCTTAGACAGAAGCTCTGTTTATGGAATCTATGTTTAGGCACAGATAAAAGTGGGGAAATTATTGATAGTGGTTTCAAGTAGACGAGTGTTTCTCGTCAATGTTTGGTTGGGGGACTATAGTTTGGAGCTCAGACGAGTATTTGTCATGAAAATAACGATAGAGCAGAGACAGACTCGCAACGTCTCTTCTGTGGAAAAGAGCTGCAGCACTATAATTGGAATGCCATCGAGGCCAGTTGCTTTACTGGAATAAATCTTTTGTATTAGATTGGCATCATCACGTACAGATATTTGTATGTCGCATGTCACATATACTTTGTTGCAGATAAAAAAATTAAGTCAAATTACGGATATGTTTCTGCACATTACTAAGAACCTTAAAATGAGACAGAAATTCACCAACAATAGTAGATCAACTCACATGATATTGTATGAATTCTTTTGCCGCCATTAGTTTCTCCAATATTTTTCCAGACACAATTCTTTCTGGAAAGACATTGAAAGACATCGAGACAATATATATATATATATATATATATATATATATATATATATATATATATATATATATATATATATATATAACTACTTAATTTACTGACATAAAATTAATATACGAAAGTATAGATTTATGCGTAAACTTTAAGTATTTACTTCAAAAGTGCTCAATACGTAGGTAGAGCTAGTTAGTAATTTATGAAATATATATGGCGATTAAGCTACACTGAATATTCCGCGTTTCATCCACTCTAGGACTCGTCACGCATAAGCCTGAAGAGTCCTAGAGTGGATGAAACGCGGAATATTCAGTGTAGCTTAATCGCCATATATATTTCATAAATTACTATATATATATATATATATATATATATATATATATATATATATATATATATATATATACGTGTATATATATATACATCTATATATGTGTATATATATGTATAAATATGTATATATATATGTTTATATAAGTATGTATAAATATGTATATATCTATATATATATATATATATATATATATATATATATATATATATATATATATACTTCATGTACCCGACCGCGCGTTACTGTGGCTCAGTTTGTTAAAATGGAACACATTCCTCAAGAAAAATTGCATTTTGTATTGTTTATTTACTTTTATTATTTTTTGCAATTTTTTATCAATAAAAGTTTTTTTTTCCTAAAAAAAAGATTTATTTTTTACCATAAATTGTTAGGGGAAAGGTTTTTTTTTTCAGGAAAACATGCACTTTTTTTCTTAAAGAAATTTGTCAGTAAACGTTTCGTTTTGAAACGGAATTTTTATTATAAAAAGAAAATATGAATGCTTTATATGAGCACTGTAAATAGTTAGGTGAAAGTAGAGAAAAGTTTGATTCTTTTTCAAGAATGTGCAAATTATCTTTTTTGTCAACAGATGTTAAGAAAATAAACAGAAAAAATGCTCCCATCATTAATTATGCAAAAAAATAAATAAAATGTTGATTTAGTATTTCAACATTTGAACAACGCTCGGTTGAATCCGGTGATTGCCGGTCGAACCCTAACCATAACTGGAATCAGTGGGGGGGGTCAAATTCTACATGAGTACCATTCTTGTGTTCAAGGTTTTGAGTGGGCTATAAACGATTGCTAACTAACAAATTTAATCAAAATGCAAAAAATTCAACAATTAAATAATTTTAATAAATGCTCAGCTAGGTGCATCAGAAACCGACCTTACGAATGCGTGAGAAAATATTGAATAATTCGTCCTCCTATCTTTCCAAGCTTATAACTACTTGAAAAATGTAATTCAAACCCTATTGTTTTCAATTAAAGGTACAAAGACAAAATTAACAAAAATAAAAGGTTTAATAGCAAATTATGCAATATTTGTTTTTGAAATCGGTTTTCTTTAAAAAAGATTTGAAGAAAATAAACGAAATTTAACCGACGTCGATTATAAAAAATCGATATAAATTCAAAAAAATCACTTACCTATAAAAATTCTAATCAATGTGTAGTTCCATTCTTCATTGTGAAGAATTTATCCATATTTATATTTTAAAATCCATTTATTTAAAATAAAAGAATTTTTTAAACGCCTATTTGAAAAAGGCGCCATGACGCAAGAATTTTACGTTTTTATCAAAAACCGGAAGTAGTTTTTTATTGTTTTGAACTACGGATGGAAAGAAGGAAGTAAAAACCACACGTTCGAGTTAGTAGTCTGGCCTTGTCCGTGAAGAAATATGTGTTCCCATAGCTCAAAAATAGTCAAATTTTACTTATAAGATTTTGCCTTAAAATATAAGACACTCGAGGAATTTTTTTTCTTTTCTCAAAGAAATACATAAATTTTTGATTTATTATATTTTTATTCGTTTTTGTCGAGTGAATTTTTTTTAATATCTAAAAAAAGAAAACATTGAATGAAATAGAAACAATTTTCGTCATCGCCCATTACTTACTGGACAATATGAGCAGAATATAGGCTTCCAATTAAAAAAAATCAAGGTAGTAAAAAAAAAAAAGGCTTACACTTTGGACTTTACAGGTAAATTTCCAAAAAACACTTCTCTTTTTGCTTTTATTTACAATATATTATTTATGGATATTTTATCTTCAATTTTTGATATATAAAACTTTGGTACATAAATTAATTATTAAAATTTTAATAGACATTTCAAAAATTAAGAAAAAATGTTTGTCTAAAATATTATATATGATTTATTGGAAAGAGCATAAAATTTCACATTGACCCTGAAAATATTGTACAAATTAAAACAAATAGAAATTTTTTTATAGATTTTTGAAGTTTAAAAATTGAAAAAAATTAACTCGTAAAATTCAATTGATTTAATTACGTAAAAAAATGGCTGCATCAAGGCGCGCATGCAGTTTGTAAACACTGTTTTTTTTTAATAAAAAATAATAATTATATTATATTTAAACAACTTTAATAGTTTATTTTGGAAGTATATTCCATAAAAAAAAATAAACAACCCACTTTTAAAAGAGAAATTGCGAGTTTTTTTAATATTTTATTTGCAGTTTCGTATTAGGGTTGTCAAAAATTCCCCCAAAATCCTGATACACCTAGTGCTCAGCTTCTAATAAAAATCCTAATAAATCAATTCCCTTTAGGCACGGTTGTTATAAAAATGGAACGGAAACTTAAATTTCGCTCCGTTTTAATCTTTTTTTAAATTGTGCCCCCACCAAGCGAATATAATCAAAAGAATAACATTCAACAATTGTACTTTATATATACACAACACAAAATATTAAAAAAAAGTTATTAACGAAATAATTCCATTTTCAAGCGAAAAAAAGTTAGTTTGGTATATCTTTTTATTATTTTTTACATAAGTCCAACTTACCGTTCACATTGGAAATGTCGACATTTATAGGTTATCGGATACGTTTACAACGAATAAACACTCCGATCTACCCATGTAAAGAACGGCTCTCGGAATAGACACCCCAAACCTCCCCATGTTAAGAACGGCTTTCAGAATATACACTCCTAACCTTGTCAGCATACCCGAAGACCTATAAACGTTGACATGTCGAATGTGAACGATGAGTTGGACGTAATGTAAAAATGTACCGAATTTAAAAGGGAACGAATCTAAATTTCTGTTCCATTTTTACAACAACCGTAAAGCAGAGCATTCTATGCGAATTTTACCTAACTTAGTGTATTAATGTTATTTTTATTTAAGTAAAAATAATATTTAGGTTATAATAAAAATTCCTAAACTCCTTTCACACTAAATAATTTAGGTGACTGAAATAGAAATCTAATTGTGTCTTTAATTTCCTGAATAGTAAAAAGATGATCCACAATGGTCGATTTGCTGCTAATATCCATTGTTTAGTACGGTCAAAAATAAGCGAATTTTTATAGGTTTCCGACAACTTTTTGATTGTATTTGAAAGATTAAGGACTAAACTTAATTTCCCAAAGGAAAATAATATATGTACACTTGAAAAAAAAAAGTTATGAAAAATGTTTTCACGGCGATCGTACCAATTCAGCTAAATTTTGAAGTTAAATAAATTCATTGTAAAGATCCTTTTAGAGATAAACATTAATTTTCTGCGTCTATTTCAAAGATAATTAGTAAAGTCCTAAGATATTGAATTAAATAAAAAAGGAAAAGTCCAGAATGTGTTTACATATTGTTTCAGCTAGGGGAAAATCCTCCAAAAGATTTCCCCCTAGCTGAAACAATATGTAAACTTATTCTGGACTCACAGTAATAAATTTCCTATATACTGCTCTGGCTACACATTGACCACTCTAGTCCGATTTATAAAAAGGGTGTAGGAATTTCGAGCAGGAAATCAATTATATGGTAGATATTTAACTAAAGTTACTTCTAAAGCTAGTTTTTTTTTTTTTTTATTAAAGATTTAGAACTTGGGAACAGTCGTTCTAGTCTGGTAAGATAGTCCATTAATAAACTTTCTCCCAACGACGAACAGAGTAAATGTGGTATTCTGGTGACGCAGTCAAGGCACATTTCCACATTCATCTATTTATCTCTGGACTTATTTGTGGCAATCTATTCGTCTATTATAAATTCCATTTATCGTAATTGCCTTAATTTTCGATCAGACACACACCAGCTAGATTCACTCAGAGCATGAAAGCGATCCGTCCCCACCATCACCAGGGGCATGACAAAATGAGGCCCTTACCAGATCGATGAGCGCCGATGGTCCAACCTCCGATCTCCGCAACCGTCAACCACCACTCAACCGGTCGTATGCCTCCATTGCTAGCGTGTAGATCTATATTTCTGGGTTAAAAATTTGTTTTCGATAACCACTTCCTAAAAAAACAATAAAATTGTATCAAAACTCACGTTAAACAGAATTATCGCAAATCTGGGAAACGCTGGGTCACCCTGCTGCGAATCCCTGACACTAATTCCATTTGCAAAGGTCCTCAATTTGATGGACAGAGTCAAATAAGAATCTGACCCGCGTACGGCCTGTTTGCTCATCGCGGCTCACGATTCTGTTGCTACCTTTCTGTTTTTTTTTCTTTCTGTTTTTGACTTACTCTTTTCTCTTTTTTCTTCTTCTTTCTATTTTAAACCATACACATTAAATTTGTATTGTTTTGGTTTCACATGCAAAATCATAAAAAAATCTCTTTTCTTTCTGATGTTAAATTCATCTGTTATGAAGTCAAATTATCATCGGTACCGTTGGTTTTGCTTTTCGAATGACATGTTACTTCTTTCTATCTTTAGTTTGCTGTCTTTCCACTTATTTATTTCTAAATTATCTCATTGACAGTCTATTCAACTGTTATATACAATTCAATTACCATCAGTACCGTCGGTTACAAATCTAAACAATGTGCTCAGCACATCTACATTATAAACTACAACTCCAGGAGAGTGCTTGGCTACAAAAATATCTAAAAAATACAGAACGCCACATCCTTATCAGGATGGATTAAAAATCAGTACAACGTCACTATCGGCGGTTTCTTTTTTTTTTAAGGATAGACGTAAATTACCTACCTCTCTACATCCTTACGTACTTTTTTTTCCCCAACTATTTATTTTTCAAGTTCAAAAATATTTCTAGTTCTCTGTTTAAATTATCTATACATTGTCTATACATTCTTTTTAACATATTTTTAATTCAATTTTCAAAGTATAATTTTCCATATTATCTCATCTTTTCTTTTCGAATATAATTATCGAGCCTCATGACCCCCAGTTTAAAGGCTTTTCAAATGATTGTTAAGAACAAATAAACAATAAAACACACACGATAACATTTCTTTTTCAAAAATCAGACACTATCACTTTTAAGACTTTCAAATTATTGTCAAGCACAAGTTAACATCAATCACGCACAGTAATATTTTAATCATTCCGCTCTTGATCATCCACAGAGTCGACGGTTTCACTGATTCTCGTCCCCCCCTCTTTCAACCATTCGCCCCCAGTATCAATATTCCCATCTCTGGGCGGTAGCGGTCTCGGTTTTCTGAACCTTGCCATTTGTAGGATTGTGGGGGCATAATTTCATCCAACTTTTTAATCCCAGGTCTGCGATCTGCCGCATCACTGCACAACTTAGATTCGTGGCCAAACTGACCACACCTCAGATAGATCGATCCCTCGTTCCAAGGTATTTTCTCCCAGTTTTCTTCTGGTTTTGACATAGAACGCAGCGGGATTTCACTGAACATTAAAAGGTCACGTATTTGAGGTGAGCCAAAAATGGTGAGCCAAAAATTTGTCAGCAAAAAACAAAACAAAACGTTTTTTTGGGGTGGGTGATGGGGTTCTTAAAGTGAAAAGCGGTAAAGACTCGGTCGGGACTGTTTAGCACGTTAATAACCTTCCACAACATTCTCTGGGGTCAAGTAAAAATCTAGAGCCTCCTGAATTTCAGCGGATTACCCTTAGCGACATCTGCCCCAATGTTTCCGTTCACCAATACCTTTCCAAGCACACCTGCTAGTAGAGCTTGACATTTCCACTGTCTCTCACCGACCTGTCAGAAAAAGCCATCATTGCCAAAATCAAAATTCTCGCCGCCAGTTCGGTTATCTCCTCTCCAAACTGCTACTCGAGTCTGCATAGCTCCCTGACCGCGTCAAAAGCGGTTCTTTCACTAGGAACATGATGACCGCAGCTGCTCCCAGTACAATCGGAGTTTCTCAAGTTTCTGCCTGATAAACTGCGATACAAGTCCATACGCTAACAAAACAATCTGTCTCTCACTGACCATCTTCAACCATCTACCCGTCTCTCATCGGGTCCCTATCGACAACCTCTATTCCCACCCGAGCACTCATTCTCAAATTATTCAATTACTAATTAGCAATAGACATTGCATGTCAAATTCAGCTTCCATATTTTTTCAAAATACGACTCAGGCTTAAAAGTTGTAATTACAAAAAAAAATGTTCATTCTTTAAAACACGACTGATATCATTCGGCAGTTTAAATACATAAAATATTCCTCACTTTAAAATATGACTCCTGTAAGTCGATATATTTTCTCACAAAAGAACGTCAACTATTTTTTCTTTAAAATAGTACATGCCAATCGGTAATTTAAAAAAAAAAACGTTAGCTATTCTTCACTCTAAAATATGACTACTGTCATTCGGTAGTCTCTCCTTCAATTAATTACTCACTCTTTCTCTTAATTCAGCTTCCAAAAGCCAACATCGTCAACAAAGTTAAAAATAACTGAAGTCAAAATAGAAAATGAACTCACCCGTCCACCATGGGTTGACACAATCCTCAAGGGTGAAATCTTGCGTGACTGACACCAATTATAACAGAATCAAACTGGTGTACTGCAACATATGTAACAGCGACAAAATTATGCGTGACGGTCACCAAAAGTAACCAAAGTTCGTGATCGTTTAGCAGAGATGTACAGAGTCGAAATTCTACGTTACAGTCACCAGATGTGACGAAGTTCACGATCATTCAGGAGCCAGGACGGATGTTGTTTCTTGTGACAACTCACTGTCTCGTTTGATAAGAAGTATGGCAAAGAAGTATGGTATGGTTTGCTTGAAGCATTGCTAAAGAATAGAAGGTATTTTTGAAGGCTTACAATGCAGGAATGTGCAATCGTTATAAGCTGATAAATAAATAAATAAATAAATGAATAAATAAATAAATGAATAATGAATTATTCAATATTTTATTTTTTTTATGTTATTTATTTTCATATTTATTTATTTACATTAATTTTTTTCAACTGCGGATGGTGTTTATTCCAAAGGTCCTTTCGGGTATATAACCCATCATCAGTGGAGAAATAAATCCTCTCTCTAAGCTGTCAATTTTAAAGTGGCTGTTTTGTTTAGGTTTTAAAACCAAACGCTCAAAGATTAATTAATTCTGTTATATGTTCAGGGGAAATAATTCTTTTTTTTTTTACTTGTCTATAGATTTTCTGATCCAAGGGGCATTATTCAAAATTCTGTTTAATATGGTTATAAGTGGCCATTGTTTAAATGTTTTTGTAAAATAATGTGTTTTTTATGTTTAAATTTTAAATCCAAACGCTCAAAGCATGATTAATTCCGTTATATTCAGGGGAAGTAATACTATTTTTTACTTCTCTACAGGTTTTCTGATCAAGGGTAAGCAATTCATATTCTGTTTAATATGGTTATAACTGGCCGTTGTTGTTTAAACGTTTTTGAAGATTGTAGATGCTTTAAAGCTGTAATAATTACATAAACAATTAATGGAGGTGATTTTATTTTTTACTTATCTATAATCTATAGATATATGATCCGGGGGAAAGTAATTCTAAATTCTGTTTAAATATGGTTAGTCAAAGGGAAACCACTATACCTGTTTATTCATTCGCTAACTTATTTAGATTATGTAGTTGTTAAAGTGAGTATTTTTGCTGTATGAATTATGACTGAGACCGTATAAGGAAAGTATTTGGTCTGTTTGTTTCTTTATTAGAAATATGTTAGATTTTTCTGTTTTACTGTTAATTTTAGGTTTTAATTTTTCAACCAGTATTGATTCTTTTAATCTGAGGTTTCCTTGATATCTATCGTGTGCTAAAATTTTAACATTTATGTTTTTGTCTGGATTATGTTCTATAGACGCATGTTTGAAGAAGGATGGTGTTTTGGTGGTAATGTGTTCCTCAATTCGAATATGTAACGGTCTTATAGAACTTCCTATATATGATTCATTACAGATTTTGCATTGAATTTGATATACTGAATATGTGCGTTCGCATAATCCTGTATTTTTATGGGGCAGTTGTATAATGAGCATGTTTGTTCATAGATGTAGTTTTGGTTTTAGATAGGTGCTGTCTTAACGTTAGGCCAGTGTATGCGAGTTGTATGTCTAGTTGCTCTTTGCGAATGGCTTTGCGTATGGCTATATTTATCTTATCATTAAATATGGTATTTTAAGAAAGCATGTGTAGGTTATTTTGTGTGTTTGTTTTCTTTTAAATGTATTAATGTGCTGTATGGTTTTCGTAGGATATACATTTAGTCGTAGGATTTGATGGAATTTTCCAATGGAGATGATCTTGTCCATTTCATTCGTGCATCTATTGCGAATGCAGTTTGTTTCATTTCTAGCATGACTTATTTTTGCTTGTGTAGGGAGTGCTGACTTATACTTCAGGAAAATGTCACGGCATGCGGATTTTATTCTATGTAAGTTGGTGTTTACTTGATCTGTATTTGTGATGTAGAGTGTGAAATCGAGTAATAGGTGTCCGGTTGTGTTAGGGTGTTCTATCGTAAATTTGATATGTGGGTTTGCGTTTTAGAACTTGATGAATATTTTACTAGCTTCTTCAAGAGATGATGTTAAGATGAGGAGATCGTCTGCATATCTCGTGAAGAAGATGTCGGATTGGTAATTATGTAGTGTGTCCTGTTCTAGTCTGTTCATGTAGGTTATGGCCAGAAGATCATATATTTGTTTATATGTTTTTTTAGTTATACTGGAAGTTGTGTGATGTCCACTATTTAGGAGTTGGTGTATGTCTTCCTTGGTGAGGTTAAAACAGTGTAGATTATTATATGTGATGTATTCTGTTATTAGGTCTACTGCTGGGTGTGCAGGAACTGATGTCTAGAGCGAGACAACATCTAGGCTGAGGGCGTATCTGTTGAGTTGTAGATGCTGGGTTGGTGATGATTGTAGTCTGTGCATGACTTCTTCAGAGCTGTTAACATGATCTGGATAGGTGGACAATAGAGGTTTTAGTATCTGTGATAGTAGCCAGGATATTTTGTATAGTGGTCATTCTATGCTTGAAACGATGGGTCTAATCTTTGAAGATGGGCTGTTTTTTGTGTTTTTATTAGGTGGTAGAATCTGAGGAGCTTGCTGTTTTTTTGTAATGATATTTAACATGTATCTATTGAGTATGTTTCTTTTTTTTGTATATTGCGGTCCATGCTGTATTTATTTGATTTTCGATATCTGTGGAAGAGATGTTTGTGGTGGGAGAATATAGTGTTTCATTGTTTCATTGTTAAGGTGTTCTAGTGCTAGGGATTCATATGTATCTTGGTTGATGACGCAAGATTCTTTTCCTTTATGTTTTTATCTTTCATATTTTTGAGGATGAGTAGTTGTGTGCTAGTGAGGTTGGGTGTGATGTTAGATTGTTTGCGTTGGATGATGTTGTGTCTAAGTCTTGTGAGTCTTAAATCTAGTTCGGGGTTATCTGGGGGTGGATGTAATATGAGGTCAAGTGTATATGTAGGAAAATCGGAGGCGTTATTCACGGTGGAATGATGTGTGCCATGTGGGGTTTGTTTGAATACGGTTAAGCAACAACAGCCAGTTATAACCATATTAAACATAATTTTGAATTATGCCCCTTTGATCAGAAAATCTATAGACAAGTAAAAAAAAAAAAAAGAATTATTTCCTCTGAGCATATAACAGAATTAATAGAGGATTTATTTCTCCACTGATGATGGGTTATATACCCAAAGGACCTTTAGAATGAATACCATCCACAGTTGAAAAAAAAATTCAGGTTAATAAATAAATACATAAATATAAAAATAAAAGAAATAAAAAAAATTGAATTATTAATTATTAATTATTCATTTATTTATTTATTTATTCATTTATTTATTTATTCATTTATTTATTTATCTGCTATTAATGACTGTACATTCCTGCATCATAAGCCTTCAAAAATACTCCTGACTAAAATGTTTTACTATTATACAGTGGAATTAAATGAAAAAATATGCATTTTTAACAAGGCAAATATTTACAGCCGTGTGTAACACTTCGTTCAGCAAAGAAAATATCTATCTGCGACACACGATTGTTTTTTTTCCTTCTTTCACTCTCTTTTGTGATATTTCCTTCGCCTGTGGTCAGTGAGAGTAGAGAGATAGCGGGCAGCGTGGGTGGAAGAGCTAGTTCAGACTCTGTCTACACCCCTATTCAATTCAACTTAGCTAGGTAGCAGGAAAGCTCTGACAAGGTCCGAAGTCCCATTCGGCTAATCGGATTGCCCAATTTGGTAAAATATCCTTTGCATATTAATTCAGTAATTTTCCATCGAAAGCTTTTCACACTGAACAAACCTTCGTGGTTGACCCTCGGGTCAATACTGTTTCCCAAGTTTAGACAAAATAACTTTAATACTATTCTCTCTAAATCAATTGTTTCCTTCACAAAACAATTTTAATATCAAATATTATTATCAATCCCCAAATCCGTTCAGCTGAAGTTATTTTTCTTTATTTTGGTTTGAGCGATCAATCAAACAAATGGAGCCAGCAGGGCAATCGGGAATTGTCCGGGATTGTTCACATAACAAAAGTTCCAACTCAGGATTTTTTTCGGCGGCTTCTCGAGGCTGTCGCTCATTTTTAAAACTTTTTATATTACGTCGAAATCATAATATCTACGAGTTACGAACGGGGGTCGCGTGTGTATTTAATTTGCCCGACTTTCAAAAGCTAAATATTCAAAATTTTTCGATCGGCGCATGTAGATTCGCATTTTTAGTATAATAAAAGCGAAACTAATACGAAGGTTGTTGCATTATTTCCAGCGCGATCGCCGGGAATGTCCAAAAGCAACCAGCTTTGATCAATGCGGTTTTTCCTTATATCAGACAATTGCTATTCAATTTCAAAGACACCCAGGCAAGTTAATTATAAAATTCTTACGCGCGTTGTCTAAAATAAAATTGATCGATTCTTATCCTCTAATGGATTTAGACTATTAAAATACCAGAACAGGGAAACAACCTCAAAATCCGATAAAATTATGATTCTTACGCGAGGCGTGCAATAAGTAATGCCCCTGACCCACTTCCCATATTAGTAGAGCAACGAAACTTGCCACAGTTCTTAGTCTTTCTCTACATATGAACCGCCCAGAGTTATGCATTTCTCCCATCGTTTGATGCAGCTCTGGAGACCGTTTTTGTAGAAAAACCCAGGTTGGTCCTCCAACCACGATGTGACTTCAGAATTCAAGGCTGCATCATCTGGGAAACGCTTCCTTTCAAAAACAACTTCATGTCTGGGAAGAGGTGAAAGTCAGAGGGTGCAAGGTCAGGAGAGTAGGGAGGATGGGGTGGGATTTCATAAGCACACACCCGTGCTTCTGATCTGGCAACATGCGAGTGGTGGACCGGAGCGTTGTCCTGCAGGAGGAGGGTACCTTTGCTGATCTTGCCTCGCCTCTTACTTTTGATAGCTTCCCTTAATTTCCTCAAAAGTGAAGCATAATAGGCTCCTGTAATTGTGGTACCATTTGCCAGGAAATCTGTCATCACTACTCCGTCCTGGTCCCAGAAGACTGTGAGCATGACCTTGCCAGCGGAGGGCTGCACCCTTGCCTTCTTTGGAGGTGGTGAGTCCAAGTGTTTCCATTGCATTGACTGGGCTTTGGTCTCTGGATCATAGTTATGGACCCAGGTCTAATCCTGTGTAATCAGTCTTTTGAAAAACTTTGACTCATCTTCTTAGCACATCTCCAAATTCATCCTCGAGCACTCGACGCGTTCTCGCTTCTGGAATGGTGTGAGCAATCTGGCAATTTATCTGGCAGACACTTTTTGCATATGCAAATGGTCATGAATGATAGTTTCCACAGACCCTGTACTAATCTTGACATCTTGGGCTATTAAGCGAATAGTAATGTGCCGATCTTCCAAACTGGCAGCCTCAACTTAGCGGACAAATGCCTCATCAATGGCAGAAGGAGGGCGACCAGGTTTAGAGCTGTTTCCACAGACTTCCGCCCATGTTTGAATTCACGATGTCAGCGTTTTACAAGGTCATATGATGGGGCATTATCACCATAAGCTTCTTTCATTTCATCAAAAGTCTCCCGTGGTGTGCGTCCTTTCAAATACAAAAACCGGATCACTGCTCGACATTCAACAGGATCCATTTCACACCTTAGTTCAAACACCTGTAAAACAGAAACCACAATTTGTTTAGAGCTGTAATTTGCCACATAACCCGTAGAGATATAAATCATTGCACGTGCTAAATTTCAGCTAGATCAGACAACTACAAGTGGGTCAAGGGCATTACTTATTGCACGCCCCTCGTATATATGTAAATGAAAAATATTAAAACACCTAAATATAGGCAAAAATTATAGACCGTTGACTTAAATAAGTGTTTTATGGCAAATTGATAGTTGAATATGATTAAATTTGCACTTATTTTTGTATTAAATACTACTCATTCTTAATCACTATTAATCCCTAACTGTGCAGCGGACGGATATCATAATAGTTTGTTCGCTGTACATCATCTTAAAACAGGCCCATACTAAATTTCAGTCCAATCGAACCAGTAATTTCTGAGAAAAAGTTGAACGGACAGACAAAGAGAAATATAATACAGAATTATCTAAAATCAAAACTCATTATTTTTTAAATTATTTTTTTAAATTACATTTTCACCACAAACAAGGCGCATTGCCACTTTGGTGTAGGGGGCAACTATCAGGGGCAACAGCTACTGGGTTACTATGTAGGGATTTGGGCAGCAAGATGTCGGTTCACGTTACACTTGAACTTCTGCATGTCAGTACAGTTGGGGAAGCAGGGACCTGGAATGGAATTCCAAAGTCTAGCGGTTCTGGGGAAGAAACTACTGGAGTAGAAAGCTCTTTTACATCTAGGTATCTCTACTGTGTGGGGGTGGAATTTAGCTGTCTGTCGGGTTTGTCGAGGGTGTTTACGTCGTGGGGAAACAATTATTACTATTCATCACTAACTGTGCATCGGACGGATATTATAATAGTTAGTTTGCTGTAACATCATCTAAAAACAGGCCCATACAAAATTTCAGTCAGATCGGATCAATAATTTCTGAGAAAAAGTTGAAGGGAAAGACAAAGAGAAATATAATATAGAATTATCTAAAATTAAATTTTAAATCTAAACATTTAATAAGAAATTGGAGGAGGTGGAAGTGCTAATGTCAGTTTATGGTATAAATAACACTGTGCAACAAATTTCAGGTTAAGAAAGAACATGCCACATAAGATATTTTGTTTGTGTAAGAAAAAAAAAGCTTGTTTCTAAATCTGAGCTTTATTTCACTAGATGAGGCACCGTTTTCATGTATGTATGTATTATTATTATCCTTTATTAATGAAAAACACAGACTTGTAAGTTTAAACAAGATTTGTCTTGTGTTGAGTGTCATCCTTACATTTTATATTGCAGCCGTAGTTTGCCAACATGCCAGAGTTCCATTTTTCTTTAAAAGGTTTTAACAGGTTCCAAAAATGTCTGAGTGCTTTTTTTTGTGTGTGTGCGTGTGTAGAACTCTGCCTTCTCATACCCAGTCGAACGTTAAAAGAGTTGTTTTTCTTTTCGTTTAACCGTGGATTTTTTATTTTTTGTGATCGTCTAACAATTTTTTTTTTCTGCCTGAAATATATTTTTAGGTCTAGAAAAAAGTCGTTGTGTTTTTTTTTTGTTTTTGTTTTTTAACCGTGGATTATATTTTTTTTTATAGGAGTCGGCTTCGTTCTTCTGCTAGAAACGAAATACTGGTCACGGCATCAGATATGACAAAATAAAAGTGGTTTAGCCGGAGAGGTTAACCTTTGTCACAAAACGTCCTGGGAACGGTAACAAATTTACGTTTGCTGACAGGGAGTTACCTGGTTGACGATTGTAGACCCCGTCAATGTTAACCAAAGAGTAAAGGCATACCTGGAATGTGGGCGTGGTTTTCTCTGCGCTTCTACATTCTCTTAGGATGACGTCTAACTGTTGAAGTTCCGCTAGCTGGGATCGCTACAGGCACCTTTTCGACGTTTAAGACATTTAAGGCGTTTAGTGTAGACCAAACAAAACAATACAAGTTGTACTAGATGCGAAAATCTTATTTATTTTTTTACTAAAATATAGTATAAGAATTTACAATAACCAAGTATACTCACAACAATTAACTTTGAAATTAACAACTTAGCTATTCATAACTAGTGCTGGGGTAAAGGGAGGATTTTCCCTCTCTTTTACAGAGGCAAAAATACGCGTCCTCGCCCCATGACTTCCGGGATCAAAGAGAAAGGGATTTGTCGAAATTGCATTATGATCCCTGGGACTAAATCACTTCCCGGCCATGGAGGGAAACAACATAACAATGCAGGGGCACTACGAAATCGTGCTACACCTGCACTTTTTCTAAATGCGTACGTACATATATTTAATAACTCAACAACTCATTCACTTTTTCTAAATGCGTACGTACATATATTTAATAACTCAACAACTCATTCACTTTTTCTAAATGCGTACGTACATATATTTAATAACTCAACAACTCATTCACTTTTTCTAAATGCGTACGTACATATATTTAATAACTCAACAACTCATTCACTTTTTCTAAATGCGTACGTACATATATTTAATAACTCAACAACTCATTCACTTTTTCTAAATGCGTACGTACATATATTTAATAACTCAACAACTCATTCACTTTTTCTAAATGCGTACGTACATATATTTAATAACTCAACAACTCATTCACTTTTTCTAAATGCGTACGTACATATATTTAATAACTCAACAACTCATTCACTTTTTCTAAATGCGTACGTACATATATTTAATAACTCAACAACTCATTCAGTATATGCAAACTGTTTCCATTTTGATATTTGAACTTGTAGCTTGTGACAAGTGACACGAGCGAGAGTGAAAATGGTACCGGCGGCGGCGCAAGAATGCGCATGCTTCCGATTGTGTCTATTACCTCTCTTCTCTGTTGACCTAAAACAATCCGTTTTATATTTTATCATTCGATAAATCGGAATTCCCAATGTACGTTTGTTTAGGATTGACGTCATAGATCAAGTTCTGAGTCATATTTGAGTACATATTTTCCTGCGTTGCCAAACTCATAAGACCTAGTATTTCCTGGTGCAATCCAATATAAACTGTTCTCATTTTATAACTGATATGAAGAAAAATATTTATTTAAATTTGTGAACAAATCCGTTAAGTTGGACACGAGAACTGCGTAACTACGGTGGATGATTTTATGTATTGTATATATATATTTTTTGCAAATAAGCATTAGAAATTAGAATTTTTAAAACAATAATATTATTAGCTTTAACATAATGTTGAATGCACTTTATATCTACATTGTTTTGGATTATATCTACATTGTTTTCGATTATCAACACAAGATTAGATTTTAAAAACCTCTTAATTTAATGGTTTTTATATTTTGATATTGTGTAAATGTGTCCCGCTTAATAAAACACGTGTACAAAACCCGTTTAGAGTTACGTAAAATGTAAACTCTAGTATTAACATTGTAAATCCCCCTTTTCTCAACGAAACACATATTTGTATTTGCATTGGAATAAACGACCTTCTTAACACTCGTGATAACTTTGAACAGTATATACACAAATATATAGAAACATTAAAGTGAAATTCTACATGGTCTATATGTTGGTAAAGTTATTAATTAATGCTAGAGACATCTGAGTATAGATTTAGTGGATGTAGTAGGTGGGAACGGCACATCTGATATTACGAAATAATTAAGGTGATTACCGAAAGTAGAAATAAAACGTAGAAATTTTTTTGCGTTTCTTTTCCTAATGAGGAGAAGCCATCGTTATTTTTTTCATCGCCGTTAGAATGGACCAACAATCAAGCGAACCGATTTACTCAGTAATTAGAAACTGAGTTAAGTTCACTTCGTGAAACCCTGGTTTCTTATTGCATTAACATTATGTAATTAAACACTGTGTTGTATTAATTTTTCACGTACTCTGAAATTACTATATATATATATATATATATATATATATATATATATATATATATATATATATATATATATATATATATATTGACAACCAAGGTAAATGTTACTCGCATGCTTTTCCCGTTAGGGATTCCTCTCCCCTTTTTTTCTTTCTATTCAAGAAATGCTACATTGACAAAAGTGTGTTTATTCATAAAGTCTGAAGAAATGCTGGTTTTTAAAAATTTTCAAACGATATAATGCTTGAAATTGTCGAACTGGACATTGAAACAATTGTAACGTAAAATGAAATACACTTTTTGTTGCCATTAACACCTTGTCTTGACGTCTCGATTTTGTACACACAGTATATTAATGCTCAATTATGAAATGTGATAATTTTGTAGCTTAATCCTTAAGTCAACCATTTTTGGCTTAACACCTATTGGTATATGAAAATTTACTGAATTACACGAACTCAGTATATTACATGTAAGTATATATATATATATATATATATATATATATATATATATATATATATGTAATACGCACAAAATGCACGTGAAAGCCAAATCACAACGCAATATTAGGAAAAGAAACAAATATTTTACCTGCTTGAAATTTATAATTGAAATATATTACGGAGTCAAACTCCATCCTCAGTATGTTGTTTTCTTTCTTTTTTTCTTCTACTTTCTTGCCAAGAATTTTCGTACACGCACCGACAAGGTCAATATATATATATATATATATATATATATATATATATATATATATATATATATATATATATATATAATGTCGGCAAAAAAATGTCCGCTAGTAATTTTCAAAAACTGCAAATTTAAGTTAAATTTAATGTAACTGTTTAAACAACCTATACCTCATTTTACTGGCCTTTTATTCTTCTATAATTTTACCTGTTCATATTTGACTTTTAATTGAAATATTTTAGTGTTCACGTCAATTTAAAAAAAATAACTTCAAATTGAGGAGGCAGAAAGAAAGTCCGCACAATAGAAAATTGTAATATAAATGGAACTTTAGGACATTAATGCAACAAAAATACAATAGGAACACAATGAACTAGTTTATATTTAGCCTTTCTGAAAGCCCGTAGAAACAAATTCGCTGAAAACCAGCTTAAATTTTCGCCCATAAATCAGTTTAAAATATCAACCAACAGACAACAAAGCATCTCTAATCGTAATTGTTGTTGTTCCAGGTTATACAACGTAACATTTTGTACATATGCTACGGCATGTTCTTAGTTACCGTCAGGAGCTTATTAATCTCCACCTTTCTGGTTTATCCAATCGAGAAATCGACCGCAGATTGAAATATGATAAGAAAACGGTACGAAAGACTGTGCAAAAGCACCAAAACACTTGCAGTGTTCGTGATGCCCCTAAATCTGGTCGTACTAGAGTTACTTCTAACTAGGGAAGACAATGCTATCAAGATCCGCAGTCTAAGAAAAAGATTTAGGACGGATCCCCAAATCCAACAACAGTGCAATCTTGTTAAAAAGTGCTCTCTTTCTGCTGTCACCAACAGATTAAAGGAATTTAATTTGCGAGAATATGTTGCAAGATGCAAGCCAATGATTTCTGTAAAGATCAAAAAGCGCCGTCTAGACTTCGTCAGATGCAATGAAGATCATGACTCTTCATCTTGGTAAAATGTGCTTTTTAGCGACGAAAGCAAGTTCAATAGGTTAGGCAGTAATGGCAGGGAGTACGTCCGTCGGAGGAAAGGCGAACAATTTAATCTTAGGTGCTCAATTTCAACGCTGCAAGGTGGTTGAGGTTCAGTTTTGGTGTGGGGCATTATTTGTACTAATAGTCCAGGGCCTATAGTTTGCTTGCAAGATCGAATTAATTCGACCAAGTACATTAATATGAGCATTTTCTGCCCTACTTTGGTCGGAATTTGGATGATGATCCCATCTTCATGCAGGATAATGCTCCCAGTCATACAGCTGACAATGTAAAGAGGTTCCTGGAAGAGTTTGGATTGGCCTGCACAATCTTCAGACCTCAATCCTATCGAAAACGTATGGCATTACATCAAGCAACAGTTACGCAATGATAAAATTTAAAATTTGGAAGAACTTTGGGCAAAAATTAAAGAAATTAAAGAAAAGTGAGATGCCCTTTCCCCGGAGTATTGATGCAGTCAAATTCAAGGAATTCCCAAAAGATTGCAGGCTGTCAAATTGCAGAAGGGCTATGCTACTAAATATTAACTAGTTCATTGTGTTCCTGTTGTATTTGTGTTGCATTAATGTCCTAAAGTTACATTTAAATAACAATTTTCCGTTGTGCGGACTTCCTTTTTGTCTCCTCAATTTTAAATTATTTTTTTTAAATTGACGTGAACACTAGAATATTTCAACTAAAAGTCAACTATAAACAGGTAAAATTATAGAAGAATAAAAGGTCAATCAAATGAGGTACAGGGTTTCAACAGTTGAATTAAATTTAACTTAAATTTGCAGTTTTTGAAAAAAATTACAAGTGCGGACTTTCGTTTTTGGCGCCTATGTATATATATATTGCATGAAAGAACTAAGTAACTACGGTACATGATTATATGTTTTGTATTTTTTGGCAAATAAACATTATTAATTAAGTCTTTTTAGCTAATAATATTATTAGCTTTGAACTAATGTTGAATGCACTTTATGCTTACATAGTTGCGGATTATCAACAAAAGATCAGTTACATTTTAAAATCCCGTTAAAATGCACTTGTGAGAGCGGAGATTATCTTTAGATTTTAGTATTTAGTGTAAAAATCAATTACACTTTATTATTTTATTATTACTAACAACAGTGCGAGAATTTGTTTAAACAAAATAAAATAAAATCGACAATTAATGTTATAGTGTTAGTGTTATAGTATCGGAAAATAGTCACAAAGTTTTACGATCCCTATACCAAATTGATATCCCCAAAAGTTTCAAATTTTCCGATCTTCGATTCCGATTTCGATTTAAGTCTTGGAAGTTTCCTTCAAACCTTTAAAACTAGAAAATAAACTGTCCTTCATTGGAACATTATTTTTCAGGAATTCAATTAACCTACCATTTCGCTGAATAGTTTTTCTTAGATGAGCAAACAAGAGTACCAATTTTCTTAAAGAGATCATCAGTTGTTTACCATGAAACACTGTTTCGGGGATTTGATATATATATATATATATATATATATATATATATATATATATATATATATTAGCAGATGTATCCGTCGTTGAATGGGTTCAAAAACAGCCTACAAAAAATGGACTGTGATTGATGAAAGTATGATAGGTTATGAAAAGGAGGGGGCTGTAAAGAGATAGGTTTTGATACTCAAAAATTTTACCCTAAGCAAAATATGATGAAAGTAAACATAATTTTCGCGAAAAATTGTTTTTTTATATCAACTTTGTTTCCATTCGTAGCCAAGAGTGACCAACAAAATGATGTTTCCTTACAAAGAGAAAATGTTATATATATATATATATATATATATATATATATATATATATATATATATATATATATATATATATATATGTATATATAATATAAATATACAAGAAATAAATGTTACCATAGTCAATAAAAGTTACTTTTATGGTAGAAAAGTTCATTGGTTTTTATTTTTAAGTAGTTTGTAAAAAAAAAAATTTTTTTAAATTCACGAACCGGTTTAAAAAAAAAATCAAAATGGCGGCGACTTTGAAATGGAGAACCCCATTTTCAATTTGAAGGATGGGCACCTGAGCATTCTGTGTTAACAATTTAAGAGAGTTCCGTCAACGAAAGGAATATTTATAAACATATTTTAATTTTTTCCGTTACTTTGTGCTTGAGGAATATTCGATTATGGCATGTGTAGTTTATATAAAAATTCATTTAAGTAGTTATTGCCTCAAATTTCGTTTTAATTTCGGTTCGTAAATTATTTCAAGTAAAGAGCATTAAAAACTATTTCAAAACAAAAAAAACATGAGCTGAACTTTTATTGACTATGGTAACATTTATTTCTTGTATATTTATTTTTTCGGGTAGTCGTTTGTTGGCTTTTCTGTTAAACACTCTTACTAAATAATATCGACGAAATATCGAAAAACAAAGAAACAAAAACAGTTTTGAAAAGTAATGAAACTTTACTTACTTTAGTAAAATAATCTGAAATAGCAAAATGGGATATCAAAAAAGTAAACACGTAATTACTTTAGTTTTTTAAAGAATCGATATAAATATGAATAAGAAGAAAATGGCGCCTTTTACAAGCAGAACAACTTCGTTTCAGTTTTACAGTATTGAACAGTGTAGTATTGCGGCGTCGGATTCAGGGGTGTACTATTGTAATGTAAAGAACACGCAGAAATGGTTGTAATCAACTGAATTTCTTCTAGTACACTAACAAAAAGAAGCTTAAACAGATATATAAATAAAAATAAAAAGGTTGTGCAAATGTTTTTAAAAAGACACGTAATCACGTGAGCAGAATTTTTTCCTTCTTTTGACACAATAACAACAAGTAACGTTCTTATTTTTTATCATTTATCTATTTATCTATTTTTGAAAGAGTGCCACGTGCAAGTGGAGAAGGAAAAAAACAGAGTTAAACAAAATTTGTGTCGAGAATTGTCTAAAGTTTCGACTTTTCTTTGGCTTTCACTTTAATAAGAACATGAATGTATGAGGTGAATTTATTCGACACAATATGATTCAACTCAAATAAATAAATAAAAGCTAACGTGAATTAAGATTAAAGTTAAGGTGTTATTGTGGACCCTCACCCCTTTTAAAAATCCTTATTAAACTTTGTGACATATTTGCATTCTATAGAGGTCATGCGCGAACGAACACCCCATAATTTTATCATACTATATTTCTTCAAGCTGAAACAGAATTATCAAAGTATACTTAGCCAATAGATATGAAAAGTCTTTGTTAAAGTTTGTGCCATATTTCCATGGAGTACAATCGCCAACGCAGACCCCACAATTTCATTATACCATCCCTATTTAAGTTGAAACATACTTATCAAAGTATTATTATGTACATGTATATCAAAAACCCCTGTAAACGTTTTTAAAAAAATTTTTTTTTTTATTTTCATACTTTTGGGGCCAAGCGCGAACGCAGACCCCACAATTTTTATTAACCACCGTTCTGCCAGATTCAAACATACCCATTCTTGATCCTCGATACATCTTCTATCATTATATGTAATCAGTTTTTTAATAGTCAACCATATAGAAGCCTATTCGTGACCACACACACACACACACACACACACACACACACACACACACACACACACACACGCGCACACACACACACACAAAGACATTCAGCTTTACACACACACACACACACACACACACACATATATATATATATATATATATATATATAGAAAGAGTGAGAGAGAAAAACAGAGAGAGAATAAATGACAAAAAGCTATATTCTAAAATTCATGATGTTGACCATCTTATAATTTATTCCTTTAATTCAGTTTAGCTTCTTAAATAAGGATTGGTATAAGAAAATATACTTCTACGGATATATATATATATATATATATATATATATATATAAGAAAATATATTTCGACAGAAATATATATATATATATATATATATATATATATAAGAAAATATATTTCTACAGAAATATATATATATATTAAATTGTAATTCAATGAATTTCAAAAAACTCTCATTGAAATGAAATGAAGTGGTTGAGTTACATATCAAATAATTTTTATTATTCTAAGCAAGACAAAGAATGTTTTAGAAAATTAATCTCCTTAACCTATAGGGTTTCGATGTCTACCATCTCATCAGAGGAGAGAAAATATTAGTAAATAGTTATAAAGGTATGCACTCTATTTGCTCAAGTAAGTGAGACATGGAAAGTCAAAGTGGAAATAATACATTTATACATTATTTTCACTTTGACTTTCCATGTCTCACTGACTTTAGCAAATAGGGTGCATACCTTTATAACTATTTGCTAATATTTTCTCTCCTCTGATGAGATGGTAGACATCGAAACCCTATAGGTTAAGGAGATTAATTTTCTAAAACATTCTTTGTTTTGCTTAGAATAATAAAAATTATTTGATATGAAACTCAACCACTTCATTTCATTTCAATGAGAGTTTTTTGAAATTCATTGAATTACAATTTAATTTATTTGCTCTATCTTGCATATCGAGCAATTCTTGTTTAGATGGGATAACTTATAGAATATTACTGCCAGTAATATTTTGTAAACCTACAATCTCACGTTTACATAACCACTGATTGTTAAATAAAAACTATTCCGAAGTATATATATATATATATATATATATATATATATATATATATATATATATATATATATATATATTCCTTGGAGTCCTGATTTTGAATCTTGCTAGATTCAGCCACTCTGATGAGCCGTAGATGACGAATCACGTGTCAGTGAATAATTATATTTTAAAAACAATATATATTATCAAAATATATATGACAACTAAGATACACAGAATATTCCGCATTTTATATCCGTAGGGAACTTCCGAGCTGAACATACACGAAATGATGTCTCTACTATATAAAAATCAGTTTGTATGTGTGTCTGTTAATTCACTACCTATGAAACCCGAAAGAGCTTGGCTGACTTTATTTGAAATTTCACGTAAATGTACTTTATGTGTCTGGGAGTGTTTTTAGCTAGCTTTTCTATTTCGATGCCCCAGATAAGTATGGAAGATACAACAATTACAATATGGGCAGGAGGTGCTAGAAAGCACTTGTCCTGCCTTGATATAGTTCCAAATAGACTTCGTAGACTCGTAGGAGATGTCCTTTTCTCTTCCCTGCAACCTCTATCTCACAGAAGAGATGTTGCGAGCTTGTCTCTGATGTATCGTTATGTTCATGGAAAGTGTTCGACTGAGCTTCAGTCTATGGTCCCCCATCGCCAAACTTTCACAAGAAACGTTCGTCTATCTGAAAACACTATCAATAATTCCCCCACTCTTTATCTGTGCCTAAACCTAAACGTAGATTCCATGAACAAAGCTTCTTTCTTAGAACTGCACACCTGTGGAATTGTCTTCCGTTTTCCTGCTTTCCGGCTGACTACAATATGGTTGTCTTCAAGTCTAACGTAAATAAGTTCTTGATGAGTCATTTCATATAAGTTTACAAATTTACCGAATTTTCATTAATAATGATTACTATATTGTCCAATTTCTACTATACACTCTTTAACCCTTATCCTTGAGTGGCCTCTTGGCCTTGATGACGTGGTGATGCCTGTGAAAAAAAAAAAACTATCTCAATAATAGCAATCACTCAAAAAAAGAAAGTTAACCATAACGGGCAACGCAAAGTGGCAGACATTCACAAATAATCGACTGGAAAATATTGCCACAACGTACATGCATATATTTAAAGGATCCGCGAAGATAACGTATGAATGAGAAATTAGAAATTTAAAATTTTAGTTATCTCCACAGTTTACTAAATTGTAGAAGCAAAATAGCAACTAATTATAGTCATAGAAAAACTTCCACTTTAAGATAACTAACTCACAAGAGAGTTGTCGCTTATCATGTCCGAAGATCACTCGAGTATAGGAGTTAATGACTATCTGGTGGCCGGTTAGACATCATCGTAATGACTGGTGGTGAAAACTGGATAGAATTCGATTATTTAAGACGACGAGTGAATAAAAATTTGGGTACATTGGACTTGAAAGCTACAATGTTCTTGTAAGCTGGAAAGTTGCCCCAGGGTATTGTTCAATAGTATGGCAGTTCTAGGAAAGGAACTTTGTTCATGAAATTTGCATTTAGTTTTAGGCACAGATAGAGAGTAGGAGAAATTGTTGACCGTGTTTGTAGCTAGACGAGTATTTGTTGTGAATGTTTTATATGGAGACCATAGATTGAAACTCAGACGGGCACTTGCCATGAAAATAACGATACAAAACGAAATGGGTTACAATGGGGAGGAAAGAGTATCGCTTGCTAGCTTTTGAAGCCGGTTTGAAACCCTGTCAAGAAAGAGCTGAGTGGTCTGAGCAGCGCGTCTTCAGATGTGGCAACAGTGTTTTATCTTGTGGGTATTTGACTCTTCTACATGTAGAGGATTGCGACGAGAGTAAGATATCTTCTGAAGCGGTAGAATCACCCAATAATTTTCCAAGTGACCTTTGTAACAGATTTTAAGTCTTCTATTTTAGGTCAGGAGTGAAGGTTAGTTCCAGAAACTTGTCAAAGCAAGATGCTTCCTCAAGACAAAATCTATTCATTTTAATTTGGGAACAGAGCGTTAGTAGTGAAAAGATGGAAGCGTTGTTTTGGATGCATTAAAATTAGCCACATTTAATCTCATTGCAGCACACACTCAAGATCGAAAGAGAGAGACTAAAAAAGAGCTTGGCCATTGTTGGCCTTTGGAGTGTTATCATTACTAGCAGAGTCATCTGAATAAATGTGATTAAAATGGTATTTGGAAAATAATCGCTGAAGATCCAGAAGGGAATTGGGCCCAGAAGGAATTCTTGAGGCACACTCGCGCTGATACTAGGAATTGACGACTACTATTATCGAGACAAAGAATTCGATAGTTGAGAGGAACTTTTGCAGATATTCCGCAGCTGAAAATATAAAGTAAACCCTTATTGCAAACCTTATTAGAAGTATTTTGTATGCCAAAGGCTATTGCTGTAGAAATGAAGCCTCGTCAATTGATTCGCTGATCCCATGAGATATTACAGTCAGCATATCAGATGTAGATCTCGTGAGACAGAAATTATATTGATTGCCACTGAGTAGGTTGTTTCTGCGGCGGTAATTGACAACTATTCTATTCGGTTAGTGCAAAAATTATGTCGTTTTTTGACGTCCAACTTCAAAATATCATAACTTCTTTCATGATTAACTTATTAATTGAAATAAAAAACCATTAGAATCGACACATTTTTGCCAACAATTTATTTATCCCATTAACATAGAAATCTGGAGTTCTGGAAGTGATGAAGTTATTGAAGGCCGATTCGGCACCATCTCAGATTTTGAAGCATTTTTTGCGCAGGAAGTTTTCGAGATGCTTGAAAAAGTGATAATCGGTGGGCGAGAGGTCCGAGGAATATGGTGGATGGGGCAGAATCTCGTAATCCGATTCGTTTAACTTCTGCAGGGTCAATTGAGCAAGATGCAGGCGAGCGTTGACATGGAGAAGAATTGGTCCCTTCACACGTTGGAGCTTCTGATGCATTTCGTCAATTTGTCGTCAGTACCTCTCCGCCGTAATCATTTCGCCCGGATTCAAGAGGCTGTGATGGATGAGACTGGCCGCAGAGCATCAAATAGTCACCATAACTTTTTTTTAGTGCAATTTTGAATTCGGGAAATTTGGTGAAACTTCTCCGGCATCCAACCACTGTGCCGAACGTCATGGGTTATCGTAGAGGGGTTCACTTTTCATCCCACGCCACAATCCGCTCGTTTTGTTGCGTAACAGAAGCGTAGAACATACCTCAAATCGACGATTTTTAAATAAAATTATCGTTCAATTCATGCGGGTCCATTTATCCAACATTTTTGACTTCCTTATTTGCTTTAAATGGCGAACGACTGTTGAGTGGTCAGCCTCGATTTTTTTTAATTACATTTTCACCCCAAGCAATGCACATTGCCACTTTGTTGTAGGGGACTACTATCAGAGACATAAGCATCAGAGGTACTGTGTAGGAAGTTGGGCAGCAAGATGTCGGTTCACGTTGCACTTGCACTTCTGCATGTCAGTACAGTCGGGGAAGCAGGGACCCGGAAGGGAATTTCAAAGTCTAGCTGTTCTGGGGAAGAAACTACTGGAGTAAAAGGCTCTCTTGCATCTAGGGATCTCTACTGTGAAGGGGTGGGATTATGCTACTTGTCGGGTTTGTCGGGGGTATTTACGTCGAGGAGGCACAAGTGCTTGCAGTTCTTCAGAGCATTCATCATTAAAATACTTGTAGAACAGGCAGAGGGCTGCAACATTTCATCGATGGGACAGAGGCTGAAGTTTAGCTGAGAGTTCAGGACCTATCAGATTGGCGACTTTCTTTTGAACCTTGTCTAGGAGCGAGAGACTAGTGGTAGATTCACCAGCCAAAATATGACAACAATGCTCTATACATGGGCGAATGATGGCCTTATAGAGGTATAGGATACTTTTGGGCGTTAGTAGCTTTCTAGCACGGTAGAGAGAACCCACCGTCTTCGCAGCGGTCCTGGCAATGTTCTCAATGTAATTGTTCCAACTCATGTTTCTTGTGAACGTTAGGCCGAGGAGTTTAAAAGATGTACTTTCATATAAAGAGTCATTGGCCATTGCTATTGGCGGTAGGGAAGTTTCTTGTAATTATTGAAGGAAACAAGTTTAGTCTTGGCAGCATTGAAGGTGACCATCCATTTTTGTCCCCAGTCCACTACGGATCTGAGGTGTTCCTCTAGTGTTTCTGCCATTTCTTTAGATATGTATTCATTTGTTTTCCTGTTGTGTCTGTTATATAGCGTCAGGGAGGTAATCTATGAATATTAGGAATAACAGAGGTCCAAGGATAGACCCCTGAGGCACTCCCGCATTTATATCATATTGTTTAGATGTACGACCGTCAAGGACAACCTAGATTTTTCTCTTATTTAAGAAGGATCTAATTATGTTATGTATTCTTCCAGTGATGCCGTATGATCTGATTTTCTTGAGAAGATCTTCATGCCATACCCTGTAAACAACCTTAGATATATCTAGAGCTACCGCGTTACCCTCTCCCACTTTGTCCAGTGACTGGTATATATGTTCTGAGATTACAGTAAGGATGTCTGCTGTGGAACGGGCTTGCCTAAATCCATATTGTTGGTCAGTTAGCATCTGTAAGGTGATGGACTAGAGCTTGGTTAATTAAGGTCTCAAATATTTTAGCGAAAAGTGGAAGGAGGCTAATGGAGCGATAATTTATTGGGTCAGTTCTTTCGCCAGAATTCTTGAAAACTGGTACTACAGAAGCAGTTTTCCAGCAGGCAGGAAAGCAAGATTCATTAAAGAATTTGTTGTAAAGTTTGGAGAGAACTGGAGCTACTTCGGCGGCGCACTTTTTTAATGGCACAGCCGGGATGAGATCAGGTCCACATGCTTTTGCAGTGTCAAGCTTTCTTATGATAGCACGCACCGGAGTAGGGGTGGTTTTCAGATCGTATAGTGTTTCGTCTGTCTGCAAATAAAAGTCAGGGAGGGGGTTGTTAGCAGAGTCCAGTGTAGAGTAAACCGTCAGGCAAGCATGTTAGCCTTCTCAGTTGCTGAGCAAACAACCTCATGATTGTTGGATAGTGGGGGAATTGTTGATTGTCCATTATTTACTGCAATCTTTTAGATTTTCCAGAATAACATGATTCGATATAGCGAAAATACGCACTTCAAAGTGTTATATAACATCGGTATAAAAATCAATGAATTAATTCAGAAATCATATATAAAAGTAACATATGTGTGAAAAACAGTATTGCTTTTACACTAACCAATATTTATTACTCAGAATGTAATCGGTGTCTGGCAGAAAAAGACATGCATTATCGAATTCCTGGCAAAAGTGCACTGAGAACGGTGGTGAATATTTAGAAAAATAAATTCTAGAGTAGAAAAGGTCATTCGTTTAAATACCACTGTTATATTATTGTGTACCAAAAAAGGCATCAAAAGAGTGTATGTTGTATAAATGTTAAGATGAAGGGTTCATCATGATGTGTATATGTGTCACTTAATGTCTATTGTTGGTGTTTCTTCACTGTTTGAACCCTAGAATTATGTTGTTGATGTCTATTTATGATATATTCGTATCTGATTGTTCATGTGTGTGTGTGTGTGTGTGTGTGTGTGTGTGTGTGTGTGTGTGTGTGTGATACATGCATTTTGGAATACCTTCATGCGTCGTTGATCTTGTCCACCTGGAATTCATCTTGTTCTTGGAAGGGGTGGGAGCTGGAACCTGTTTGAATGTAAAACATTGACTCCAAGACGATGATTGGTTTTATATTGTTTTTATTTAATTTCCAGGTGTCGATCGCAGAAGAATGGAAAGTGAATATTTTTGCTTGCATGGTCTCAATTTTTACACGCGTCAGCTACCTATACAGTGAAGGAGAGCCTGTTAAACCGTCCACTCTGCTCAACGTCCAAACTCCAACTCTCAATGATCTCCAACTAACCTGATCTACGTAAGATACACATAGATCCGAACAGCTGACCAGCTCTTCCGGTAAACTTGTCTACAATATGGTTTACTATGTTTTGACAGTCTTTCAACCTTCTTCACATTCATCTCCCCTCCATCTCTCCTGTTAGATACATAAATAGATAGATCGACACTTTCTAGTGTTCGACCTACTATATACAAGCACTCCTATCTTCTGCTTACTTTTGGAATGACTATCGTATGACAAAGCGTGCTCTGAACACCTATGTATAAACGTCGTTCATCGTTGGCAAAAATGTATTTAAAAAGGTAGAGACTATGTAGGAAGTTAAAAGCTGGAGCACAAAGTCGCTATTTTTCATCGTACCGCTCCAGTTTTTGTATCTCGTCAACTTTTGGAGTAAAAAACAGGAACTTTTACTTTTAGAACGACCATCGTACGAAGTACCTTCAATAAGTTTCCAGGCATTTTTGTACAGGCATTTAAGATTTTCGTAGACACTTTAAAATTCAGTATGTTATTTTTATACATATTATTGTGGCACAATGACGTAGCCCCTTTTAAGGAAGCTGAGGGCTTCTACATTAATAACCCCTATATCTAGCTTCTAACCTTGTGCCGGACTTTGTGATGAAGTTAAAAACGTTTCATGCAGGTGTTTTGTGGGGTTGGGAAGGTTAGAGCATGTCGGTTGGATTTGAATGACAGGTGTTTATGAAACTTCACCGGTGTCAGAATCATTCAAGAAAGGTCAGACTTACACGCGGATATCTGAAGTTGGAAAAAATAAAACTTTGCGTAAAACGCACCTCTCTCTCCCTTTCGGGTTCTCTCTCTCTTTCTCTCTCTCTCTCCCTTTAGTTTCTCTATTTCTCTCTGTTGTGGAGACGCCCACTAATTAGCATACGTGGGTGAACAAGACATAGATAAAGGTATAAAGTCAGCAAGACCGGAGAGCTGTGTTCGAACGCCGGATAGGTAAGACGCATGTGCCGGTTGCTCCATGAAAGACTTTAACACGCCCTCTGCCTGACAATCATCCAGCTGCAGTACAACTGCACCTTTATAAATTTTGACGTGAGGACACTTTAGAAATGCGATATGTAATGAAATTCTGTTTTAAACTTGAAAAAAATGGGATAGAAACATTCGGAATGCTTCAGACTGCTTTTGAACAATCTTGCATGAATCGAGCATCAGTATTTGAGTGGCATAAGAGATTCAAGAAAGGTAGCGAGTCTATGAGGGATGAGGGGCGTGGGAAGAGTAAGAAAGTCAGAACACCAGAGTTGATTGGCCAAATAAAGAATTTCATGGATAAGTACTGTGTTTTTATAGAGACAACAATTGCACAATTTTATATGAGTGTTGGAACTGTGCGTAGAATTATTCAGGAGGAACTAAAGTTGCGGAAGATTTGCCCGAAGTTTTTTTTTTTTTTTTTTTTTTTTTTTTTTTTTTTTTTTACAAAGGCATCACCACATTATCAAGGCCCAGAGGCCACTCAAGGATAAGGGTTAAAGAGTGTACAGTAGAAGTTGGTCAATATAGTAATCATTAGTAATGAAAATTTGGTAAATTTAATAACTTATATGGAACGGCTCATCAAGAACTTATTTACTTTAGACTTGAACAAAACCATATTGTAGTCAGCCGGAAAGCAGGAAAACGGAAGACAATTCCACAGGCGTGCAGTTCTAAGAAAGAAGCTTTGTTCATGGAATCTACGTTTAGGTTTAGGCACAGATAAAGAGTGGGGGAAATTATTGATAGTGTTTACAGCTAGACGAGTGTTTCTTGTGAAAGTTTGGCGAGGGGGGACCATAGATTGAAGCTCAGTTGAACACTTTCCATGAAAATAACGATACATCAGAGACAAACTCGCAACATCTCTTCTGTGAGATAGAGGTTGCAAGGAGGAGAAAAGGACATCTCCTACGAGGCTACGAAGTCTATTTTGAATTCTATCAAGGCAGGACAAGTTCTTTCTAGCAGCTCCTGCCCAGATGTGGCAACAGTATTCCATCCTTGGACGTACCTGGCTCTTATATAGATAGAGAATAGCATCAGCAGTGAGATATCTACTGGATCGATAGAAAGATCCCACCATTTTTCCAGCGGCCTTGGCAACAGATTTGATATACGTGTTCCATTTAAGATCAGGAGTAATGGTCAAGCCCAGAAGCTTGTCAAAACTTGAGGCCTCCTGAAGACGAGAGCCATTCATTTCAATTGATGACAAATGTGGATTAGAATGTTGATGATGTAAAGAGAGAAGCTTGGTTTTAGATGCATTAAAAGTAACCAGCCACTCCTTTCCCCATTGTACTACGTGCTCAAGATCAGAGGAGAGAGAATTGGAGAGAACTTGCTCGTTTACTGTCTTAGATGTGGTACCATAAATGGTAGTGTCGTCAGCATAAATGTCTACAAATGATGTAAGGATATGATTTGGAAGATCATTAATGTAGATCAGGAAAAGAGTTGGGCCCAGGATGGATCCCTGAGGGACACCGGCATTAATATTGTGAGCTTCTGATTTTTGCCCCTCAACTACTACTCTTATGAATCTATCAGAAAGAAATGATTTAATAATTGAGAAGACTTTTCCAGCTATACCATAGCTAGCGATCTTATGAAGTAAACCTTTATGCCATACCCTATCAAAGGCTTTAGATATGTCAAGAGCAATTGCCCTAGAAAGATTGCCACCGTCGAGAGATTTGCTAATCCTATGCGATATAACTGTAAGGACATCTGCTGTAGATCTAGCAGAACGGAAACCATATTGAGTGTCACTAAGAAGGTTATTTTTGTTGAGATGTTTGATTACTTCTGTATTTAATACAGATTCTAGCAACTTACTCATGACGCACAGGAGACTTATTGGCCTGTACTGAGAGGGGGATGAGCGATCACCTGAATTCTTAAATACAGGGCATACTGATGAGATTTTCCAGGGAGATGGGAAACTATTCTCCTTAAGACAACGTTTAAACAGTTTTGTAAGTATGGGCGCTAGTTCAGGTTGAAGTTTTTTGAGTACTATAATTGGAATACCATCAGGGCCAGTTGCTTTACTGGAATCAAGGTTTTTGATTAGCTTGGCAACATCACGTACAGATATACGTATATCACATAGCGTGTTTTCTGATACAAGAGGAAATATTGGGGGTTGGCGGTCTTGGTCGCAAAGGGTAGAATTAGCTGCAAAGTTCTTGACAAAGAGTTTGGCTTTGTCTGATGCTGACGAGATTACCTCAGATCCATTGATAATAGTTGGGATGGAGCACACGCTTCTGTTCAGAATTCTGTTTGCTATTTGCCAAAACTGGTGGGAACCAAGCCGCTGCTCAGCTACTTTGGACTTAACAGATTGAGCATACAACTCTCTTGCGTTCCTTATTACTTTCTTACAATGGTTGCTGGCAGTCCTGAAAACGGCTTTAGTTTCCATACATCTATTACGTTTGAAGCAGTGGAAAAAGTGATTTCTGTGCGCAATGGCAGCAGCACATTCTGGAGAGAACCAAGGCTGGCTGTTAGGTTTTTGCTGAAACTTTTTAGAGGGTATGAAATGGTCAATACCTACAATTAACCATTCAGTTAGGTCTAATACTATAGAGGACACATCCTTTTTAAACATGGAATGCAGAGGTAGATCAGATATAAATGTACGGAAGCTATCCCAGTCAGCCTTAGTGTATCGATATACTGTACGATGAAGAGGTACGTCTGGGGACTTATTACATTTCATTTTTATCTTAATTGATACAACAGAGTGGTCGGAAGATCCAAGAGGCGACAGAACAGAAACTGAACATAGTTCAGGGCAAGTTGTGAGAAAAAGGTCTAGTAGGCTCGCATACTGGCCGTCATTATCGGGCACACGGGTAGGTTCCTGAACAATCTGAGTGAGGTCATAGGCAATGGAGAAATCATGACAGAACCTCCCCTCATCATCGGTCTTGTTTGAGTGGGTCAACCATTCGACGTTGTGAACATTGAAGTCTCCACATACATGAATGTTAGCTGAAGGATAAGTAGAAAGGACTTGGTCAATTTTCTCAGATATGCTTTGAAAGATAGTAACTCCGCTGTTGTGGGGGCGATAGAGAGTAAATATAAATGCAGTAGTGTGAGCTAAAGCAACCCGGAAGCACATATAAGGTAAGTTAGGATCTTCCCTGGAGATGTCCCTCCCACATGGAAAGCTATCTTTAATATAGGCACATATTCCATGCCCATGGCGATCTTGGGGGTCAGATTTAGAAGTTAAGTTAGAGTATCCTGTAATTGCAAACTCATCAAGGGAAATAGCCTGTCCAATGCCAGTTTCACTTAAAAATAAAAGGTCTGGTTTAGTCTCCTGTAATTGGGTTTCAACCTCTGGAAGGTTAGAACGTAGACCCCTGATGTTGGAGAAGGAGACATGGTAGTAGGGGTCTACGTTGGAAGTTGGAGAACCGGGTTTAATCGAGTATTTTTTCTTGAAACTTGTCATGATGAAATTTTGGAATTTGTGGACTAGGTCGACAGATTTACTTAGAGCAGGACAGAGAGGGGAAACTAAGAGAGAAAAAGAAACGAAGAATTTTTTTTTTTTTTTTTGTACCACATGATAAGGTAAAGCCGTAACAATTACCCACTAGTATGGCATCGAGAGGCCCCACCAGAAGCTACTGCATGGTCCAGATTCCATTCACCAAATGGCAATACAGCAGCCCCAGTACTTTGCACCTGCTGATAGGACAGCCTCCTTAGTGGTTAATCCAAGGTTCGGGTCCCTGACTATCAGGCGGATAACGTCAGCCCAGACAAAACGTTTACCTCCAGCACCCTTACTAGTGACATGGCTACAAGGATAGACATAGAAACAGAAAATTTCCACCAACTCTGCCAACTGTTCGCGCAAAAATACTGCCAACCTAGAAAACAGCTTTTTCTTCTCCCTTTGTCAGAAAAATCACTCATTTAAAAATGAGGACTGAGGGACAAATAAGAAGAAGCGAGAGTAACAGGAGCTGCCGATAACGCATCCACAATGCGTTTTCTACTCTCCATTAAAAAAAAAAAAAAAAAAAAAAAAAAAAAAAAATAAATAAATAAAAAATAAAAAATAACTATTAAGTATTGTACTTAATAAAAGTCCAACGGACCTGTTTAAGGGAAAGTATGGTGATAGATTCCCCTCCCACGAACTAAAAATGAGTACAATTAGGTAATCTATTTTTGCAATCAACTCGGTAGATAAATAAACATTTATGGACGAGAAAAAAAAAAAAAAAAAAAAAAAAAAAAAAATTAAAGCTAGCATTTAATACAACAGAAATACATAAATTAAATACTGAAATAAAATGTAGTTATTAATATTTGAATCTTAAAATAAAAAGTGCGAATTAATAGAGAAAATCACTTATCACAACAACGCATTCCGTCTCCAAACTAGTGAAGAATTTAACTTTTAATAGCGTTCAGAAGATTTTTTTTTTTTTTAAATTAACCGTTAAGAGAAAGCGTGATTTTATTCTGAACTTTAACTAATCACGTTTTAAGCAACTTATGATATAAAACAAAATCGGATGGGGGGGGGTTCTTCCGAAGTTAGTTGGTGACGTTATAATTGCGAGATAAGATGGGAGCCAGAAATTAGGGGTGGGGGACTGAAAATGATAATATAATGGATTGATTATACAATATTTAAGATCAACTTGGTAGATAAACATTTATGGACGAGAAAAAAAAAAAAAAAAAAAAAAAAATTAAAGCTAGCATTTAATACAACAGAAATACATAAATTAAATACTGAAATAAAATGTAGTTATTAATATTTGAATCTTAAAATAAAAAGTGCGAATTAATAGAGAAAATCACTTATCACAACAACGCATTCCGTCTCCAAACTAGTGAAGAATTTAACTTTTAATAGCGTTCAGAAGATTTTTTTTTTTTTTTAAATTAACCGTTAAGAGAAAGCGTGATTTTATTCTGAACTTTAACTAATCACGTTTTAAGCAACTTATGATATAAAACAAAATCGGATGGGGGGGGGGGTTCTTCCGAAGTTAGTTGGTGACGTTATAATTGCGAGATAAGATGGGAGCCAGAAATTAGGGGTGGGGGACTGAAAATGATAATATAATGGATTGATTATACAATATTTAAGATCAACTTGGTAGATAAACATTTATGGACGAGAAAAAAAAAAAAAAAAAAAAAAAAAAAAAAAAAAAAAATTAAAGCTAGCATTTAATACAACAGAAATACATAAATTAAATACTGAAATAAAATGTAGTTATTAATATTTGAATCTTAAAATAAAAAGTGCGAATTAATAGAGAAAATCACTTATCACAACAACGCATTCCGTCTCCAAACTAGTGAAGAATTTAACTTTTAATAGCGTTCAGAAGATTTTTTTTTTTTTTTAAATTAACCGTTAAGAGAAAGCGTGATTTTATTCTGAACTTTAACTAATCACGTTTTAAGCAACTTATGATATAAAACAAAATCGGATGGGGGGGGGTTCTTCCGAAGTTAGTTGGTGACGTTATAATTGCGAGATAAGATGGGAGCCAGAAATTAGGGGTGGGGGACTGAAAATGATAATATAATGGATTGATTATACAATATTTAAGATCAACTTGGTAGATAAACATTTATGGACGAGAAAAAAAAAAAAAAAAAAAAAAAAAAAAAAATTAAAGCTAGCATTTAATACAACAGAAATACATAAATTAAATACTGAAATAAAATGTAGTTATTAATATTTGAATCTTAAAATAAAAAGTGCGAATTAATAGAGAAAATCACTTATCACAACAACGCATTCCGTCTCCAAACTAGTGAAGAATTTAACTTTTAATAGCGTTCAGAAGATTTTTTTTTTTTTTTAAATTAACCGTTAAGAGAAAGCGTGATTTTATTCTGAACTTTAACTAATCACGTTTTAAGCAACTTATGATATAAAACAAAATCGGATGGGGGGGGGGTTCTTCCGAAGTTAGTTGGTGACGTTATAATTGCGAGATAAGATGGGAGCCAGAAATTAGGGGTGGGGGACTGAAAATGATAATATAATGGATTGATTATACAATATTTAAGATCAACTTGGTAGATAAACATTTATGGACGAGAAAAAAAAAAAAAAAAAAAAAAAAAAAAAAAAAAAAAATTAAAGCTAGCATTTAATACAACAGAAATACATAAATTAAATACTGAAATAAAATGTAGTTATTAATATTTGAATCTTAAAATAAAAAGTGCGAATTAATAGAGAAAATCACTTATCACAACAACGCATTCCGTCTCCAAACTAGTGAAGAATTTAACTTTTAATAGCGTTCAGAAGATTTTTTTTTTTTTTTAAATTAACCGTTAAGAGAAAGCGTGATTTTATTCTGAACTTTAACTAATCACGTTTTAAGCAACTTATGATATAAAACAAAATCGGATGGGGGGGGGGGGTTCTTCCGAAGTTAGTTGGTGACGTTATAATTGCGAGATAAGATGGGAGCCAGAAATTAGGGGTGGGGGACTGAAAATGATAATATAATGGATTGATTATACAATATTTAAGATCAACTTGGTAGATAAACATTTATGGACGAGAAAAAAAAAAAAAAAAAAAAAAAAAAAAAAAATTAAAGCTAGCATTTAATACAACAGAAATACATAAATTAAATACTGAAATAAAATGTAGTTATTAATATTTGAATCTTAAAATAAAAAGTGCGAATTAATAGAGAAAATCACTTATCACAACAACGCATTCCGTCTCCAAACTAGTGAAGAATTTAACTTTTAATAGCGTTCAGAAGATTTTTTTTTTTTTTTAAATTAACCGTTAAGAGAAAGCGTGATTTTATTCTGAACTTTAACTAATCACGTTTTAAGCAACTTATGATATAAAACAAAATCGGATGGGGGGGGGGGGGTTCTTCCGAAGTTAGTTGGTGACGTTATAATTGCGAGATAAGATGGGAGCCAGAAATTAGGGGTGGGGGACTGAAAATGATAATATAATGGATTGATTATACAATATTTAAGATCAACTTGGTAGATAAACATTTATGGACGAGAAAAAAAAAAAAAAAAAAAAAAAAAAAAAAATTAAAGCTAGCATTTAATACAACAGAAATACATAAATTAAATACTGAAATAAAATGTAGTTATTAATATTTGAATCTTAAAATAAAAAGTGCGAATTAATAGAGAAAATCACTTATCACAACAACGCATTCCGTCTCCAAACTAGTGAAGAATTTAACTTTTAATAGCGTTCAGAAGATTTTTTTTTTTTTTTAAATTAACCGTTAAGAGAAAGCGTGATTTTATTCTGAACTTTAACTAATCACGTTTTAAGCAACTTATGATATAAAACAAAATCGGATGGGGGGGGGTTCTTCCGAAGTTAGTTGGTGACGTTATAATTGCGAGATAAGATGGGAGCCAGAAATTAGGGGTGGGGGACTGAAAATGATAATATAATGGATTGATTATACAATATTTAAGATCAACTTGGTAGATAAACATTTATGGACGAGAAAAAAAAAAAAAAAAAAAAAAATTAAAGCTAGCATTTAATACAACAGAAATACATAAATTAAATACTGAAATAAAATGTAGTTATTAATATTTGAATCTTAAAATAAAAAGTGCGAATTAATAGAGAAAATCACTTATCACAACAACGCATTCCGTCTCCAAACTAGTGAAGAATTTAACTTTTAATAGCGTTCAGAAGATTTTTTTTTTTTTTAAATTAACCGTTAAGAGAAAGCGTGATTTTATTCTGAACTTTAACTAATCACGTTTTAAGCAACTTATGATATAAAACAAAATCGGATGGGGGGGGGGTTCTTCCGAAGTTAGTTGGTGACGTTATAATTGCGAGATAAGATGGGAGCCAGAAATTAGGGGTGGGGGACTGAAAATGATAATATAATGGATTGATTATACAATATTTAAGATCAACTTGGTAGATAAACATTTATGGACGAGAAAAAAAAAAAAAAAAAAAAAAAAAAAAAAAAAAAAAAAATTAAAGCTAGCATTTAATACAACAGAAATACATAAATTAAATACTGAAATAAAATGTAGTTATTAATATTTGAATCTTAAAATAAAAAGTGCGAATTAATAGAGAAAATCACTTATCACAACAACGCATTCCGTCTCCAAACTAGTGAAGAATTTAACTTTTAATAGCGTTCAGAAGATTTTTTTTTTTTTTAAATTAACCGTTAAGAGAAAGCGTGATTTTATTCTGAACTTTAACTAATCACGTTTTAAGCAACTTATGATATAAAACAAAATCGGATGGGGGGGGGGGTTCTTCCGAAGTTAGTTGGTGACGTTATAATTGCGAGATAAGATGGGAGCCAGAAATTAGGGGTGGGGGACTGAAAATGATAATATAATGGATTGATTATACAATATTTAAGATCAACTTGGTAGATAAACATTTATGGACGAGAAAAAAAAAAAAAAAAAAAAAAAAAAAAAAAAAAAAAAAAAATTAAAGCTAGCATTTAATACAACAGAAATACATAAATTAAATACTGAAATAAAATGTAGTTATTAATATTTGAATCTTAAAATAAAAAGTGCGAATTAATAGAGAAAATCACTTATCACAACAACGCATTCCGTCTCCAAACTAGTGAAGAATTTAACTTTTAATAGCGTTCAGAAGATTTTTTTTTTTTTTAAATTAACCGTTAAGAGAAAGCGTGATTTTATTCTGAACTTTAACTAATCACGTTTTAAGCAACTTATGATATAAAACAAAATCGGATGGGGGGGGGGTTCTTCCGAAGTTAGTTGGTGACGTTATAATTGCGAGATAAGATGGGAGCCAGAAATTAGGGGTGGGGGACTGAAAATGATAATATAATGGATTGATTATACAATATTTAAGATCAACTTGGTAGATAAACATTTATGGACGAGAAAAAAAAAAAAAAAAAAAAAAATTAAAGCTAGCATTTAATACAACAGAAATACATAAATTAAATACTGAAATAAAATGTAGTTATTAATATTTGAATCTTAAAATAAAAAGTGCGAATTAATAGAGAAAATCACTTATCACAACAACGCATTCCGTCTCCAAACTAGTGAAGAATTTAACTTTTAATAGCGTTCAGAAGATTTTTTTTTTTTTTTAAATTAACCGTTAAGAGAAAGCGTGATTTTATTCTGAACTTTAACTAATCACGTTTTAAGCAACTTATGATATAAAACAAAATCGGATGGGGGGGGGGTTCTTTCGAAGTTAGTTGGTGACGTTATAATTGCGAGATAAGATGGGAGCCAGAAATTAGGGGTGGGGGACTGAAAATGATAATATAATGGATTGATTATACAATATTTAAGATCAACTTGGTAGATAAACATTTATGGACGAGAAAAAAAAAAAAAAAAAAAAAAAAATTAAAGCTAGCATTTAATACAACAGAAATACATAAATTAAATACTGAAATAAAATGTAGTTATTAATATTTGAATCTTAAAATAAAAAGTGCGAATTAATAGAGAAAATCACTTATCACAACAACGCATTCCGTCTCCAAACTAGTGAAGAATTTAACTTTTAATAGCGTTCAGAAGATTTTTTTTTTTTTTTAAATTAACCGTTAAGAGAAAGCGTGATTTTATTCTGAACTTTAACTAATCACGTTTTAAGCAACTTATGATATAAAACAAAATCGGATGGGGCGGGGGTTCTTCCGAAGTTAGTTGGTGACGTTATAATTGCGAGATAAGATGGGAGCCAGAAATTAGGGGTGGGGGACTGAAAATGATAATATAATGGATTGATTATACAATATTTAAGATCAACTTGGTAGATAAACATTTATGGACGAGAAAAAAAAAAAAAAAAAAAAAAAAAAAAAAATTAAAGCTAGCATTTAATACAACAGAAATACATAAATTAAATACTGAAATAAAATGTAGTTATTAATATTTGAATCTTAAAATAAAAAGTGCGAATTAATAGAGAAAATCACTTATCACAACAACGCATTCCGTCTCCAAACTAGTGAAGAATTTAACTTTTAATAGCGTTCAGAAGATTTTTTTTTTTTTTTAAATTAACCGTTAAGAGAAAGCGTGATTTTATTCTGAACTTTAACTAATCACGTTTTAAGCAACTTATGATATAAAACAAAATCGGATGGGGGGTGGGGGTTCTTCCGAAGTTAGTTGGTGACGTTATAATTGCGAGATAAGATGGGAGCCAGAAATTAGGGGTGGGGGACTGAAAATGATAATATAATGGATTGATTATACAATATTTAAGATCAACTTGGTAGATAAACATTTATGGACGAGAAAAAAAAAAAAAAAAAAAAAATTAAAGCTAGCATTTAATACAACAGAAATACATAAATTAAATACTGAAATAAAATGTAGTTATTAATATTTGAATCTTAAAATAAAAAGTGCGAATTAATAGAGAAAATCACTTATCACAACAACGCATTCCGTCTCCAAACTAGTGAAGAATTTAACTTTTAATAGCGTTCAGAAGATTTTTTTTTTTTTTTAAATTAACCGTTAAGAGAAAGCGTGATTTTATTCTGAACTTTAACTAATCACGTTTTAAGCAACTTATGATATAAAACAAAATCGGATGGGGGGGGGGGTTCTTCCGAAGTTAGTTGGTGACGTTATAATTGCGAGATAAGATGGGAGCCAGAAATTAGGGGTGGGGGACTGAAAATGATAATATAATGGATTGATTATACAATATTTAAGATCAACTTGGTAGATAAACATTTATGGACGAGAAAAAAAAAAAAAAAAAAAAAAAAAAATTAAAGCTAGCATTTAATACAACAGAAATACATAAATTAAATACTGAAATAAAATGTAGTTATTAATATTTGAATCTTAAAATAAAAAGTGCGAATTAATAGAGAAAATCACTTATCACAACAACGCATTCCGTCTCCAAACTAGTGAAGAATTTAACTTTTAATAGCGTTCAGAAGATTTTTTTTTTTTTTAAATTAACCGTTAAGAGAAAGCGTGATTTTATTCTGAACTTTAACTAATCACGTTTTAAGCAACTTATGATATAAAACAAAATCGGATGGGGGGGGGTTCTTCCGAAGTTAGTTGGTGACGTTATAATTGCGAGATAAGATGGGAGCCAGAAATTAGGGGTGGGGGACTGAAAATGATAATATAATGGATTGATTATACAATATTTAAGATCAACTTGGTAGATAAACATTTATGGACGAGAAAAAAAAAAAAAAAAAAAAAAAAATTAAAGCTAGCATTTAATACAACAGAAATACATAAATTAAATACTGAAATAAAATGTAGTTATTAATATTTGAATCTTAAAATAAAAAGTGCGAATTAATAGAGAAAATCACTTATCACAACAACGCATTCCGTCTCCAAACTAGTGAAGAATTTAACTTTTAATAGCGTTCAGAAGATTTTTTTTTTTTTTTAAATTAACCGTTAAGAGAAAGCGTGATTTTATTCTGAACTTTAACTAATCACGTTTTAAGCAACTTATGATATAAAACAAAATCGGATGGGGGGGGGTTCTTCCGAAGTTAGTTGGTGACGTTATAATTGCGAGATAAGATGGGAGCCAGAAATTAGGGGTGGGGGACTGAAAATGATAATATAATGGATTGATTATACAATATTTAAGATCAACTTGGTAGATAAACATTTATGGACGAGAAAAAAAAAAAAAAAAAAAAAAAAATTAAAGCTAGCATTTAATACAACAGAAATACATAAATTAAATACTGAAATAAAATGTAGTTATTAATATTTGAATCTTAAAATAAAAAGTGCGAATTAATAGAGAAAATCACTTATCACAACAACGCATTCCGTCTCCAAACTAGTGAAGAATTTAACTTTTAATAGCGTTCAGAAGATTTTTTTTTTTTTTTAAATTAACCGTTAAGAGAAAGCGTGATTTTATTCTGAACTTTAACTAATCACGTTTTAAGCAACTTATGATATAAAACAAAATCGGATGGGGGGGGGTTCTTCCGAAGTTAGTTGGTGACGTTATAATTGCGAGATAAGATGGGAGCCAGAAATTAGGGGTGGGGGACTGAAAATGATAATATAATGGATTGATTATACAATATTTAAGATCAACTTGGTAGATAAACATTTATGGACGAGAAAAAAAAAAAAAAAAAAAAAAAAAAAAAAAAAAAAAAAAAAAAAAAATTAAAGCTAGCATTTAATACAACAGAAATACATAAATTAAATACTGAAATAAAATGTAGTTATTAATATTTGAATCTTAAAATAAAAAGTGCGAATTAATAGAGAAAATCACTTATCACAACAACGCATTCCGTCTCCAAACTAGTGAAGAATTTAACTTTTAATAGCGTTCAGAAGATTTTTTTTTTTTTTTAAATTAACCGTTAAGAGAAAGCGTGATTTTATTCTGAACTTTAACTAATCACGTTTTAAGCAACTTATGATATAAAACAAAATCGGATGGGGGGGGGGGGTTCTTCCGAAGTTAGTTGGTGACGTTATAATTGCGAGATAAGATGGGAGCCAGAAATTAGGGGTGGGGGACTGAAAATGATAATATAATGGATTGATTATACAATATTTAAGATCAACTTGGTAGATAAACATTTATGGACGAGAAAAAAAAAAAAAAAAAAAAAAAAAAAAAAAAAAAAAAAAAAATTAAAGCTAGCATTTAATACAACAGAAATACATAAATTAAATACTGAAATAAAATGTAGTTATTAATATTTGAATCTTGTTGAGGAGATGGAAGAGGCTGTGACGAGGGTCATTGACACACCCACGCAAAAGGACTTTTATCGCCCCCCCCCAAGTTGTTGGAACAGTACAACACGTGCATTGCAGTCGGAGAAGGTTACTTCGAAGGGGACTAAAGTTTCACGTGTGTATTATCAATAAAAGTTCCAGTACGAAAAGTCTAGAAACTTATTTAAGGCACCTCGTATTTTACTTTAATGTTCATGTTATTGTAATATACCGCTACCATGTATCCATGCCACCCATGACCATCACATCGCGTGATTTCCAAATTTTGTTTGAAATTCACGCGTGTTTCTTGGTATGATAAATTCTTCTTTTGTATCGTATTCGAATAAAACCCACGCTTTGTTTTCTTCTTAACGGATTCTTCTATATCATCCTTCTGCTAAATGTATTCCATTTAGTGCTATTCTACTTAAATGAAACCATATTTTTAAATATCCTAGTAAACATCGGTATGCCACCCACGCCCCCTTCGAGGTAATTCTCATCCATGTGTAGCAGACCGTGCAAACGAAAGCGTTTTTATACTTGCTCTAAGTTATTTAATGACTTTCTGAACCCGACACGACCCATTAAATTGCGACCATAAATTGGCAACGCACGACAACCTGATGCCAGAGACTGACCAGAACACTCGAAATAATGCACAGTTGTCGGTCATGTTATATTATCTCGGATATAGTCACAATGGCTGCACGAAAGTCAGAGGTCGTAATGCTTTACTGGATTAAAATGTTTAATGGCGTTCTTCGTCCCCATGTCATTTTTATGAGAAACTCTATCGTTTCTTCCATGTCATGCAGAATCAAACTGATGCATTAGCTAAATGATATTCTTTGACAAGAAAATGAACAAAATAATGTTTAAAAATTATATAATTTATTACATTATATAACCGAACGGACTATTGTCACACACTTTCAATCTATTTCATGAATCGTAGCTGTTTGTGTGTTTTTTATATGTTTATATTCAGCTAAAACTTGAAAAATACAGTAACACCACCTACAAAGTTATATTTTTTTAATCAGTGTAACCCCGAAAAATTAATATCTAAAAGAATAAATTATATTAGGGTAAAATAGCAATTCGTATCATTGAATGAAATCAAAAATTAAACACGATTTTAAATGTTATCATGTATTAATACATGATTTTTAATGTTATCATGTATTAATTCACGATTTGTAATGTTATTATGTATTAATACATGATTCTTTATGTTATTATGTATTAATACATGCTTTTTTATGTTATTATGTATTAATACATGATTTTTAATGTTATCATGTATTAATACATGATTTTTTATGTTATCATGTATTAATACATAATTTTTAATGTTATCATGTATTAATACATGATTTTTTATGTTATCATGTATTAATACATAATTTTTTTATGTTATCATGTATTAATACATAATTTTTAATGTTATCATGTATTAATACATGATTTTTTATGTTATCATGTATTAATACATGATTTTTTATGTTATCATGTATTAATACATAATTTTTAATGTTATCATGTATTAATACATGTTTTTAATGTTATCATGTATTAATACATGATTTTTATGTTATCATGTATTAATACATGATATTTTATGTTATCATGTATTAATACATGATTTTTAATCTTATCATGTATTAATACATGATTTTTTATGTTATCATGTATTAATACATGATTTTTTATGTTATCATGTATTAATACATGATTTTTTATGTTATCATGTATTAATACATGATTTTTTATGTTATCATGTATTAATACATGATTTTTTATGTTATCATGTATTAATACATAATTTTTATGTTATCATGTATTAATACATGTTTTTAATGTTATTATGTATTAATACATGTTTTTAATGTTATCATGTATTAATACATGTTTTTATTTTATTACGTATTAATACATGATTTTTAATTTTTTTATGTATTATTACATGATTTTTATGTTATCATGTATTAATACATCATTTTTAATGTTATCATGTATTAATATATGATTTTTTATGTTATCATGTATTAATACATCATTTTTAATTGTATCATGTATTAAAATTATCATGTATTAATATATGATTTTTAATGTTATCATGTATTAATATATAATTTTTGATGTTATTATGTATTAATACATTATTTTTAATGTTATTATGTATTACTACAGGAATTTTAGTGTTATTATGTCTTAATTAATGATGTAATGTTATCATGTATTAATATAATATTTTTAATGTTATCATATATTTATACATGATTTTTAATGTTATCCTGTATTAATACATGATTTTTAATGTTATCATGTATTAATACATGATTTCTAATGTTATCATGTATTAATATATGATTTTTAATGTTATCCTGTATTAATACATGATTTTTAAAGTTATCATGTATTAATACATGATTTTTAATGTAATTATGTATTAATACATGATTTTTTATGTTATCATGTATTAATACATGATTTTTAATGTTATCATGTATTAATACATGATTTCTAATGTTATCATGTATTAATACATGGTTTTTAATGTTATCATGTATTAATACATGTTTTTTCATGTTATCATGTATTAATACATGATTTATAATGTGACTATATATTAATATATGATTTTTAATGTTATCATGTATTAATATAGTATTTTTAATGTTATCATGCATTGGTATATGATTTGTAATGTTATCATGTATAAATACATGATTTTTAATGTTATTATGTATTAATACATGATTTTTAAATTCTATTATGTGTCAACTGCAACCTCTGAACGTATATACCATTCACTGGACAAAGCAGGGGATTGTAGAGCGAGTGCTCTAGATATATTTAAAGGTTTTGACAGGGTATTGCATGAAGGTCTTCTCAGGAAAATCAGATCATATGCTATCACTGGAAGAATACTTAAAATAATTAAATCTTTCTTAGATAAGACAAAAATTCAGGTTGTCCTTAACGGTCGTACATCTAAACAATATGATATAAATGTGGGGGTGTCTCAAGGGTGTGTCCTTGGATCTTTGTTATTCCTAATATTCATAAATGACCTCCCTGACAAAATTGTCTGTGAGATGGGTATAAATGCTGATGACACCTCGCTCTCTAACAGATACGACAGGAAAATAAATGAACACATATCTAAAGAAATGGCAGAAACACTATAGTGGAATGGGGACATAAATGGATGGTCACATTCAATGGTGCCAAGACTAAACTCGTTTCCTTCAATAATTACAAGAAACCTTCTCTAACACCAATAGTAATGGCCAATGACTCTTTATCTGAAAGCATATCTTTAAAACTCCTCGGCCTAACGTTCACAGGAAACATGGGTTGGAACAGTTACATTAGGACCATTGCCAGGACCGCTGCGAAGAAGGTAGGTTCTCTCTACCGTGTTTGAAGCTACGAAAGCATCCTGTACCTCTATAAGGCCACCATTCGCTTATGTATAGATTATTTCATATTTGGGCTGGTGCATCTGCTACTAGTCTCTTGTTCCCAGACAAAGTTCAAAAGAGAGTCGCCAAAAACTTCAGCCTCTGTCCCATCAACGAAATGTTGCATCCTTCTGCTGTTCTACAATTACTTTAACGATGAATGCTCCGACGAACTGCAATCACTTGTACCCCCTCGATGTAAATATACCCGACAAACCCGACAAGCAGCTTAATCCTTCCCCTTCACAGTAGAGATCCCTAGATATAAGAGAGTCTTCTACTCCAGTAGTTTTTTCCCCAGAACAGCTAGACTTTGGAATTCCCTTCCGGGTCCCTGCGTCCCCAACTGTACTGACATGCAGAAATTCAAGTGTAACGTGAACCGACATCTTGCTGCCCAACTTCCTACATAGCACCATTGTAGCTTATGTCCCTGATATTAGGCCCTACATCAAAGAGGCCAAGTTGCCTTTTTTGGGGGTGAAAATGTAATAAAAATAAAATAATACATGATTTTTAATGTTATCATATAATAATATATGATCTTTAATGTTATCATGTATTGATATATGATTTGTAATGTTATTATGTAATAATATATGATTTTTAATGTTATCATGTAATAATATATGATTTTTAATGTTATCATGTAATAATATATGATTTTTAATGTTATCATGTAATAATATATGATTTTTAATGTTATCATGTAATAATATATGATTTTTAATGTTATCATGTAATAAATTATAATTTTTAATGTTATCATGTTATCATGTATAAATGTATGATATGTAGTGTTATTACGTATTAATACATGATTTTTAATGTTATGTATTAATACATGATTTTTAATTTTATTACGTATTAATACATGATTTTTAATGTTATAATGTATTAATACATAATTTTTAATGTTATAATGTATTAATACATGATTTTTTATGTTATCATGTATTAATACATGATTTTTAATGTTATCATGTATTAGTACATAATTTTTAATGTTATCATGTATTAATACATGATTTTTAATGTTATAATATACTAGACCACCCGTGACCCGTTGGGTCAGTACGTTATATTAGCTATGGAATTCATGTATGAGCGTGACACTTGTGGCATAAAGAAAATAGTTTTTTTTTTACATAACAGAAGCATTTCTATGAAAGTATATTAAAATGAAAAAAGAATATAGATAGATTTCTATGAGTCGTTCTGTTTATTATAATTGTTATTTTTTTTTAAATTACAGTTACTGAATTATAAGTGGTTGGTCATACTTATGCACTGAACAGGTATCATAATCCTTATTATAGTTAAATTCAAATTTTGATATATCATCTTTTAAATGAAATTGTTAGTTGAAAGTACAGAATAATAAAAAAAACACTCTCCACATGTTAATAATGGCTTTTTAAATAGAAAATGAAAATAAAATGTAACTTTTTTCATTTAATTTAAGCAAACATTCAGTACCCATTGTGTAAAGGAAAACACTATTTAATGTAATAGAAATGTGTGCATTTACCGATTCAGCTTTCCGTTTGGAAATGTAAGCAGACGACTTTAAAAAACATGGGAAGAAGAAAAAGAAATTTTTTTGTAATAACGCCCTCTAGTAAAAAGGTCTGCATTAGTTAAGGGGGATAACTCTATCCAGTTTTACATCGCTCCCTTTTTCTCTCTCTCACACATACACGTAACTATTTCTCGCGTACGTAACGAAAACAGAGGGAGTAGGAGTGTTGAAATCTATTAGAGGGAAAGTGAGAGGTGTTTTCTTTCCATAAATTGTATAGGGTAATATTTCATATTATTAATAGATTCATAGATAAATAGATTTTATAATATATATTATAATTATCTATGAATCTATGTATTATTTGTATATATAAATAACTATTTGATCAAATTAAATGAAATTGTTTGTATTAAAAGCGATATAAAAATTCCGGAATTGGAATAACGGATTGAAGACGTTGCTATTTACGCATGCGCAACCGGATGTTGAAAACCGGAAATCTGATTGCAAACATACAAGATCCATAGACTTTTAGTATTATACTAGACCACCCGTAACCCGTTGGGTCAGTACGTTATATTAGCTATGGAATTCATGTATGAGCGTGACACTTGTGGCATAAAGAAAATAGTTTTTTTTTACATAACAGAAGCATTTCTATGAAAGTATATTAAAATGAAAAAAGAATATAGATAGATTTCTATGAGTCGTTCTGTTTATTATAATTGTTATTTTTTTTAAATTACAGTCACTGAATTATAAGTGGTTGGTCATACTTATGCACTGAACAGGTATCATAATCCTTATTATAGTTAAATTCAAATTTTGATATATCATCTTTTAAATGAAATTGTTAGTTGAAAGTACAGAATAATAAAAAAAACACTCTCCACATGTTAATAATGGCTTTTTAAATAGAAAATGAAAATAAAATGTAACTTTTTTCATTTAATTTAAGCAAACATTCAGTACCCATTGTGTAAAGGAAAACACTATTTAATGTAATAGAAATGTGTGCATTTACCGATTCAGCTTTCCGTTTGGAAATGTAAGCAGACGACTTTAAAAAACATGGGAAGAAGAAAAAGAAATATTTTTGTAATAACGCCCTCTAGTAAAAAGGTCTGCATTAGTTAAGGGGGATAACTCTATCCAGTTTTACATCGGTTACCTTTTTCTCTCTCTCACACATACACGTAACTATTTCTCGCGTACGTAACGAAAACAGAGGGAGTAGGAGTGTTGAAATCTATGAGAGTGAAAGTGAGAGGTGTTTTCTTTGAAACTGCGACAGACTTCACGAAGTTGAATGTTTTTAGCCGTTAAAAAAAAAAAAAAAACTACGGTTGATTTTATAAAATTATTTATTTATAATGACATGAATTAAAGATTTCTCGCGTACGTAACGAAAACAGAGGGAGTAGGAGTGTTGAAAAAAAACAAAAAACTATTTGATCAAATTAAATGAAATTGTTTGTATTAAAAGCGATATAAAAATTCCGGAATTGGAATAACGGATTGAAGACGTTGCTATTTACGCATGCGCAACCGGATGTTGAAAACCGGAAATCTGATTGCAAACATACAAGAACCATAGACTTTTAGTATTATATAGATTAATACATAGTTTTTAATGTTATTTTGTATAAATATATGATTTTTAATGTTATCATGTATTAATACACGATTTTTAATGTAATTATGTATTAATACATACATGTATAATTATGTAATTATGTATTAATACATACATGTATAATTATGTATTAATACAATACATTAGAAAACACGCTATGTGATATACGTATATCTGTACGTAATGTTGCCAAGCTAATCAAAAACCTTGATTCCAGTAAAGCAACTGGCCCTGATGGTATTCCAATTATAGTACTCAAAAAACTTCAACCTGAACTAGCGCCCATACTTACAAAACTGTTTAAACGTTGTCTTAAGGAGAATAGTTTCCCATCTCCCTGGAAAATTTCATCAGTATGCCCTGTATTTAAGAATTCAGGTGATCGCTCATCCCCCTCTCAGTACAGACCAATAAGTCTCCTGTGCGTCATGAGTAAGTTGCTGGAATCTGTGTTAAATACAGAAGTAATCAACCATCTCAACAAAAATAACCTTCTTAGTGACACTCAATATGGTTTCCGTTCTGCTAGATCTACAGCAGATGTGCTTACAGCTATATCTCATAGGATTAGCAAATCTCTCGACGGAGGCAACCTTTCTAGGGCAATTGCTCTTGACATATCTAAGGCCTTTGATAGAGTATGGCATAAAGGTTTACTTCATAAGATCTCTAGCTATGGTATTGCTGGAAATGTCTTCTTAATTATTAAATCATTTCTTTCTGGTAGGTTCATAAGAGTAGTAGTTGAGGGGCAAACATCTGAAGCTCACAGTATTAATGCCGGTGTCCCTCAGGGGTCCATCCTGGGCCCAACTCTTTTCCTGATCTACATTAATGATCTTCCAAATCACATCCTTACATCATTTGTAGACATCTATGCTGACGACACTACCATTTATGGTAGCACATCTAAGACAGTAAACGACCAAGTTCTCTCCAATTCTCTCTCCTCTGATCTTGAGCACGTAGTACAATGGGGTAAAGAATGGCTGGTTACTTTTAATGCATCTAAAACCAAGCTTCTCTCTTTACATCATCAACATTCTGATCCACATCTGATATCAATTGAAATGAATGGCTCTCGTCTTCAGGAGGCCTCAAGTGTTGACAAACTTCTTGGCTTGACCATTACTCCTGATCTTAAATGGAACACGTACATCAAATCTGTTGCCAAGGCCGCTGGAAAAATGGTGGGATCTTTCTATCGATCCAGTAGATATCTCACTGCTGATGCTATTCTCTATCTATATAAGAGCCAGGTACGTCCAAGGATGGAATACTGTTGCCACATCTGGGCAGGAGCTGCTAGAAAGGACTTGGCCTGCCTTGATAGAGTTCAAAATAGACTTCGTAGCTTCGTAGGAGATATCCTTTTCTCTTCCTTGCAACCTTTATCTCACAGAAGAGATGTTGCGAGTTTGTCTCTGATGTATCGTTATTTTCATGGACAGTGTTCGAATGAGCTTCAATCTATGGTCCCCCCTCGCCAAACTTTCACAAGAAACACTCGTCTAGCTGTAAACACTATCAATAATTCCCACCACTCTTTATCTGTGCCTAAACCTAAACGTAGATTCCATGAACAAAGCTTTTTTTCTTAGAACTGCACGCCTGTGGAATTGTCTTCCGTTTTCCTGCTTTCCGGCTGACTACAATATGGTTGTCTTCAAGTCTAACGTAAATAAGTTCTTGATGAGCCGTTCCATATAAGTTATACATTTTACCAAATTTTCATTACTAATGATTACTATAATGTCCAATTTCTACTGTACACTCTTTAACCCTTATCCTTGAGTGGCCTCTTGGCCTTGATAATGTGGTGATGCCTATGTAAAAAAAAATACATAATTTTTTATGTTATTATGTATAAATACATGATTTTTAATGCTATCATGTATTAATACATGATTTTTAATGCTATCATGTATTAATACATGATTTTTAATGTTATCATGTATTAATACATAATTTTTAATGTTATAATGTATTAATACATAGTTTTTAATGTTATTTTGTATAAATACATGATTTTTAATGTTATAATGTATTAATACACGATTTTTAATGTTATTATGTATTAATACATAATTTTAAATGTTATAATGTATTAATACATCATTTTTAATGTTATCATGTATTAATGCGTGATATTTAATGTTATCATGCATTAATACATTACTTTTAATGTTATCATGTATTAATACATGGTATTTAACGTTATCATGTATTAATATATTATTTGTAATCTTATCATGTATTAATACATAGTTTTAAATGTTATAATGTATTAATAAATCATTTTTAATGTTATAATGTATTAATACATCATTTTTAATATTATAATGTATTAACACATGATTATTAATGTTAGTATCTATTGATATCGCCTAGGAAATGAGTTAGGATTTTTTTTTTAATTGAAAGACGCTGAATCTGGATTTACTTTTTCATTTATTCACTATTGTCATTTATCAAAAAGAAAGGGAGCATAGTTAATTTTATTTTTCGCTTTCAAAATACATTGAAGGCCTCCTAAGGATTATTTTTTCTCTTCTCACGTAACAAAAGGAATTTCTTTGCTGGGCGAGAGGGGAGAAACAACACTATTTCACATCTATTTAGTTTTTTTCTGGCTCCGGCCAACGCTTGGTAGTCCTGCTAGTCTATTATATAAAGGAGAGTTGTCTGCGCTCGCGCGTGTGTGCTTATATATCCATCTACAAGTAATGAAAAAAACAAAAACACTACAAAACAAAACCTGTTATCGACATCGCCTTGGATACATAATATGTTATATTTAATAATTATTATTAATTCTTTAGCTGGTCAAGTGGGCCAGGTACTGTCACAGGAGTCGGATTTTCAGCCATTTTCAATGTGATGTATCATAGAAAATGTGATGTATCATAGAAATGTGATATATCATAGAAAATCGAGGTGAATAACTTTTTTATTATTTACTCGCCAGTAATAGTTACACAGGCCATCATAAAATATTTCTCTTTGAGAACAACTTGTGGTGTTGTCTGGAGTCTGAGTGATAACAAGTCTCCCAGAGTTGCAGTACTCTCCACCTTTTTCGATAACCTTTGCAAATGGATTTGTGTTATCGTTACAGCCGTTTACCGTTGATTGTTCGTTGGTGGCGAATATTGGTTTTCACTTAAATTCGGATGGTAATAAGCCCTCCCAAGGTCCCCGCCTTCTTTGCACATCTAGCCAAGGTTTGACTAGTGCTTTCTCTCCTCGGTCTTTTCATCTTCCTTGACCCTCCTCGATTATTTGGTGTGGCGTCAGTTTATGGTGACGTAGACCCATACAAAAAGAAAGAGGCAGGGGCGCAATAGGCTAATTTACAATTATAAAGTTTCAGTTATCATGATTCTATGTGATGTTTCTTTTAAACGAGCATAGGTTAAAAAGGTGTGGGGAAGAGTGATGTGTAAAAGCGGAGAAGAGAGGAAGAAAGGAAGAGAGATTTAGAGTAACAGAGACGAAGGTGTTAATATCACGATATTACACACACTTTATAATCTTTCCCTTTTTTTACAATCCCGCAACATGGATAGCCGTGCTAGTATACATATAAATGTTGACAATCTGTAATAAGAGGTTAACTAGTGATTGTCGCCAGATTTTTTGTTAGGTGTTACGTCAAATGCTACGCGTTATAAATTTAATACCAACTCAAAAATGAGCAGAGGAGAAAGCATACACTTAAACAGATTTATCCAACAAATTATACAGCAAAATAATGAGGTAGCCAGTTAATGTGACACCTAATTTGTCTATATCTCAAATTGCCGTGGAGGACGTGTTATTCTCAAGAGCGATAACTCTCGCTTCTTTGAATCAAGGGAAATAACTAATGTTTTAGCTTACACGTTTGGGTTCTAGTTTGCTCTAAGAGTACTTGGCCTTCGGGACAAGATCAAAGTGTAGTATCTGTCTTCAGCTGCTGCACTTCAATTTCTTGTTCTCTGTCAGTGGAGGAGAAATCCTTCACGACTGAGACAATTTTTATTTTTGTTCCTTTTCTCCACGTAAAAAAACGACCCTGGTGTCTAACTCTGTCCCGTGGGGGAGGCATTGTAAAAAGATACTTTTGGGTGTCACCATATATTAAAACATCTATTTTTTCTTTTCTTTTCTTACACATTTAAAACAAATTGTATTATATAATTATTAAACTTTTTGCAATTCGGAATCTGAACTCATTGGTAAGGAATTAATCTATTTTACTTACAATTGTTGGGAATTTTCTTTTTCAAATTTTTTTTTTTATTATTCAATTTTCACCCCAAACAAGGCACAGTGCCACTTTGAAGCAGGGGGCTACTATTAGGGACTTAATTAGCGGGGTCATTATGAAGGGAGAAGAGTAGAAAGATGTTTGTTAACATTACACTTGAACTTATGCATATCATTGCAGTTGGGAAAGCAGAATCCCGGAAGGGAGTTCCAAAGACCCGCAGTTCTGGGGAAGAAACTATTGGAGTAAAAGGCTTTCTTGCACCTAGGGATCTCTACTGTAAAGGGATGAGACTTAGTATCTTGTCGGGTTTGTCGGGGGTAGTTACGTCGGGTAGGTACAAGTGTTTGCAGTTCGTCAGAGCATTCACCATTAAAGTATTTGTAGAACAGGCAGAGGGATGCAACATCTCGTCGATGGGACAGAGGTTGAAGCCTAGATGACAGTTCAGGACCTATCAGGTTGGCGACTCTCTTTTGAACCCTGTCCAGGAGCGGGAGACAAACAGCAGATGCACCAGCCCAGATGTGACAACAGTACTCCATACATCGGCGAATGGTTGCCTTATAGAGGTATAGGATACTGTCAGGCGTAAGTAGTTTTCTAGCACGGTAGAGGGAGCCAACCTTCCTTGCAGCAGCCTTAGCAATGCTCTCAATGTATCTATTCCAGTTCATATTCCCTGTAAACGTTAGGCCGAGGAGTTTAAAAGAAGTACTTTCAGGCAATGTGTTCTTGGCCATTGCTATTGGTGGTAGAGAAGGTTTCTTGTAGTTATTGAAGGAAACAAGCTTAGTCTTAGCAGCATTGAACGTGACCAACCATTTTTGTCCCCATTCCACTACGGATTGGAGGTCATCCTCTAGTGTTTCTGCCATTTCCTTGGATATGTGTTCATTTGTTTTCCCCTCATATCTGTTATAGAGAGTGGTGTCATCGGCAAATATACCCATCTCCGAAACAATTTTATCAGGGAGGTCGTTTATGAATATCAGGAATATCAGGTCCAAGGATAGACCCTTGAGGTACTCCCGCATTTAGGTCATATTGTTTGGATGTACGACCGTCGAGGACAACTTTGGTTTTTCTATTACTTAAGAAGGATTTAATTGCATTATGAATTCTTCCAGTGATTCCATATGATCTAATTTTCCTTAGAAGACCATCGTGCCATACCCTGTCAAAAGCCTTAGATATATCAAGGGCCACCGCTCTACCCTCTCCTGTTTTGTCCAATGAACGGTATATACGTTCAGAAACTACAGTTAAGATATCTGCTGTTGAACGGGCTTGCCTGAATCCATATTGTTTGTCAGTCAGGAGTTTAGCAGCTGTTAGGTGCTGGACTAGGGCTTGATTAACTAAGGACTCAAATATTTTGGCGAAAAGCGGGCGGAGGCTAATGGAGCGATAATTTAGTGGGTCAGTTCTTTCACCAGAATTCTTGAAGACTGGTACCACAGAGGCGGTTTTCCAGCAGCCGGGAAAACTAGATTCGTTAAGGCATTTATTGTAAAGTTTGGACAGAACTGGAGCAACCTCGGCAGAGCATTTTTTTAATAGCACAGCCGGGATGAGATCTGGTCCACATGCTTTTGAGGTGTCTAGGTTTTTTATAATAGCATGTACCTGAGAAGGGGTGATTTTCAAATCGTCAAGTGTGACGTCTGTTCGCAGAGGAAAATCAGGGAGTGAGTGGTGTACCGAGTTCAGTGTGGAGTTTGAGGCAAACCGACTGGCTAGCAGATTAGCCTTGTCAGTTGCCGTGCAAGCAACCTCATGATTGTTTGTTAGTGGGGGAATAGTTGACTGTCCATTATTAACTACGCTGTTGTAGATTTTCCAAAAGTCCCGGGTTCCTAATTTCTGTGCTTCGATGCGCTTTCTGGTGGTTTCAGAGTAATCTGTCTTAGCTGTCTCTATCACTCTCTTACAATTATTTCTAGCTTCTATAAACTTCTGTTTATTTGAGCTGGACTTATGTCGGTTGAATCTGCGGAACGCATGCTGCCTTTGACAAATGGCAGCTGCACAAGCAGAAGTAAACCATTGGGGAGAGTGGGGCTTGCTATAGAATTTCCGTGCGGGAACATGTGCTTCAATAGCAGTTTTGAACCATTCAGTTGTCTCATTTGCACACTGTTCCGCTGGAAGAGTAAAGATATTTTGCCATGGGGCATCTCTGATGATCTCCCTGATGGCTTCCCAATCAGCCTTTTTGTAATACCTCGTTGTTTTGAGTAGTGGGTCTTCAGTTTTAGGGCGAGAATTTAGGCTGATTTCTACCATTATCACAGCGTGATCAGCATTCCCGAGTGGGCTGTGGGCATTTGTTGTACAGTCATTGGGAACCGTTGTCAGAAAGAGATCTAGAAGTGAGGCATGTTGATCGTGCTGGTCTGGGAAACGTGTCGGAAATGTAACCAACTGAGATAGGGAATGGGATATAGAGAAGCTATGTGTTGCGCTACCAGCTACGTCTGTGTGATTAGAGAATCCTAGCCAGTTACTGTGGTGGACATTGAAGTCACCAAATACATGTATTTGTGCGCTAGTATCGAGGGAGAGTGCTATATCTATGCTGTCTGAGACTTTGTTTATTAGGGTACAGTCTTGGTTTGAGGGAGAGCGGTAGAGAAAATACAAGTAGCTAATATTGTGTTGCATATTTAGTCTGAAGCACATAAAGGCCTGGTCCTCTGATTCTAGTTTTATTTCTCTAGTCAGGGGAACAAATGTTTATAACATTAATAAAAAAATATATAAAATGCGACAATATCGAAAAGTACTTAAACAAAACATCCGAGTAATTTTAGTTTTTTTTTTCTACTGCTTTAATAAAACAGATTTAGCGCCCTTAAACCAATAAGTTAATGTTCCGAATTGTCTTAACTTTTAGTTCTCTGTTTTTTTATGTTCTTTTCTATTTGCTTTTGCTGATGCCTGGACATCATTCTAAGCTAGATTAATTTGAATGTACTTGTCGCGCCTAAATATTACCCTGCCAGAAACAACAATAAAAGCGTCAATGTCGACCGTGTCATTTATCTGCTTAATCAGTTAAATGTTAATTATAATTCCCTCTCCCACTTCCTCGTGGGCTCATGACTTTTGAACCTATTATCCCCCCCTTTCCTTTTCACCTTCCCTTTTCTCTTTCCCTCCTCTCTTTTCCTGCCACTCTACCCCCGTTTAGCTGCTAGACACTGTAGGTTTGTTTTTTGTATTTTATATTTTGTCTGTTTTATGATATTGTCTCATATTTTTTTTTCTCTTTTTAACTCTTTAAGCATCGCTATTTTAATTTGTTTTTAACTTTTCGGTTTTTGATTTTTGGTTGTTCTTATCACGTGACTGTTCTCATTACTAGAACTTATGTAGACTCTTCTGGAAATCCATTAAGGACTGCACTTTTTGGAAAAGTAACATCCCCTGATGAAGCCTTTAGTTATCGAACAACTATTTTACTGAAACATACACTCTCTCGCTATCTCTCTCTCTCTCTTCTCTCTCTCTCTTTTCTCTGCCTCTTTATTGCCATGGAGGATGTACAGTTTTCATATATATATATATATATATATATATATATATATATGTGTGTGTGTGTGTGTGTGTGTGTGTATGTGGCGCAATGGCTGGACCCTTTTTGGGGAGCTGGGGCTTTTACATTAATAAACCTTCTGTCTAACTTGGCCTGCATTTATATGGAGGCAAACACATACATTTCAGTGAGGACACCTTTTTTTTAAAAAAGGTTACAGATTGTCGCTTGGGTTTGAATGACAGGTGTTATGAAACTTTTAGCGGTGTCAGAATCATTCAAGAAAGGTCAGAATCATTCAAGAAAGGTCAGACTTACACGCGGATATCTGAATTTGAAAAACAAAGCATTGCATGAAACACATATTTCTCTCTCTCTCATTCTCTCTCTCTCTCTTCCTTTCTCTATTTCTCTGATTCACTCCCTTTCTCTCACTTTCAATGAAGAAAGAGAGAATTAAAATATAATTTCATTTTTGTAAAAAGAGTTGAAGCTTGCACCTCATACGCGGAGGACGTGGTGGTTTGGTGTGCACGCAACGGATCGACTAAATATGCTTCTGATTACTAAATATGAAGTAAATTATATATTTTTATAAAAATGCATTTGTTCGCTATTTTTTGTACAAGTGTTCGATTTCAGTCTTCCATAAATGCGACAACAGAAAGCTGCCTGTAACGACGCAATGAACACAAAAGATGCGACCCATGCCATACAGTTATAGCCGCCGATATATCGACCCGTTGTTTGTTGAAGTTTCCAACATTTGTCTATCGTTAGATATCGTTGGATATCGTTTATTCCCCGGGGAGCTGGTTGCGTTCCCAAGACGTTCTTCAACCAAGTAACCCTCCCGGGGAGGTGATAATATCATATATATATATATATATATATATATATATATATATATATATATATATATATATATATATATATATATTCACCTTGCTCTCTTTGTCTACATGAAATGTTTTCTATCACGAACTTCAAAGAGATAGAAAAAAACTGCTAAATATTAGAAGTGAACTGTCAATTGCTTGCAAACATAACAAATTCCACCTCCTTAGCAACTTCATATATATTGGCATCATGACAGGAACACCAGTTTTGATGTTCATGATTAAAAGTGGGAAATGAAAAAAATAAAAAATAATGGGAGAGGCCAGTTGACTGGTTTCGCCCTCACTTTTTGTAAGCTGGGTCTAGGGATTTCCTTTTTTTAATGAAATCGAGTGGAATGGGAGACGATACGTTTAAAAAATAGCGATATCGTGTAATAAAATAAAATTTAAAAAAAAACGGGATACACTATATGTCTAAAATTACGATGCGTATGACATCACCTAGAGACTTATCACATTCAAACCTAAACGACATTTCCTCTGCTTGCGGAGAGAACACTTCTATTCGAAACCAAAACATTCGGCTCACGGTTTATTTTGCCTCTACCGTCAATGACTGGGCTATGAAAACATGTTTACTGCAAGGCTAAAAATTTAAACATGAACCAATAGCTACCACGTTATGCATTCGTAATGCCGGCGTTCGACATTCACCTGGCAAATTTCATTTTTTTTTAATTTTCACACTTTTGCGCCGATTTTTCCGGGCTAAAGCCCAAATATAAAGTTTTGCATGGATTCAAATACCTTATATATGAAGTTTAATGTCTGTAGACCAAAAACCCTAGGAGGAGTTTGGTAGGAAAAATTTGTTAAATAAAAATATATACGTATACATAAATATATATAGAAACAATTTTGTGTTTACTACAAACATTTTACGCACATATTATACAAGTATAAATCATGTATAATATCTCCATGAATATAATTACACGTAAGTTAACTAAAGATGATTATTCCATTAAGGAATTAATTAAAATGAATGTTTTAAAAGAATATGCAAATTAGCTAGATCTTTTGGTAGTGAATACAATTCCACAACCTATATATGAGAAAATTGTATTTTATTTTTAAATAAATAGAAAAGAGGGGTTTTAATATGACTAACAATACACACAACAGAAAAACGAATTCATAGGAGTATAGATAATGTGTTTTGCTAGAGGAGAAAATCAACTTCTTTTATTAATTATAATAAAGACAATATCACGTAATTATGAGTTGATTAAACATCTGCAGCAATTCAGGATGAACTAATAGCATAATAGTGCAATTCGCCAATGATATTATTAAGCTTTAAGCATGTTAGACACTTTGCCCCTTAATACGTTGACTTAGAATAGGTGATTTATACCAAAATGATAGCTGAATATCGTAAAATTTGTACTGATATTTGCATTAAATATTAATGATTACTAATTGCATCCTAAAATCAGACAAATAGCATAACTTTACGTTCGCTACACCATATCATAGCATTGTTCCATACAACATTTCGGTCGGATTAGCTCATTATTTTTTGAGAAAACTTATATAGTAAATAGAGTATTGTAGTAACCAATCACTATATTAATCGCTATCTGTGAATTAAACGGACATAATAATACTTTGTTCATGTCACCTAATCATAAAAAGGTTCATACAAAATATAAGCCAGATAAGCTTAGGAGTTTCTCATAAAAAGTCGAACGGACAAAAATATCTATCTATCTATCTATCTATCTATCTATCTATCTATCTATCTATATATATATATATATATATATATATATATATATATATAAGTGGCTTTTGGTTGCTTTTATTCATTTTTATATATATATATATATATATATATATATATATATATATATATATATATATATATATATATATATACAATATGAAAAAAGAAAAGCAACCAAAAATCACTTAGCAATATCTCGTTATAAATTTATTTTAACAATGACGAGTAGGCTGACTGTATGCTGAAACATTACCTGGAGAACGCAAAAATATACCCGCCATATATATATATGTGTATATATATATATATATATATATATATATATATATATATATATATATGTGTGTGTGTGTGTGTGTGTGTGTGTGTGTGTGTGTGTGTGTGTGAAGGGTTTTTCTACGTGATACGACGTTGTTTAATTTTAAATTGATAACGAAAGTTTAGTAGGCCAATTAGATGCGGAGTTTTTGTCAAATAAACAAATAAAATTGGTTCGATATTTCTCAACGACGATTTTTAAATGACCAAGCCAAAAGATTCGCGAGGCTTCGCGTGATAGGAAATAGTTATTTTTTTTTAAATTTAAACTTTAATAACGGTTTTATCACGGAATGAAAAAAAAATCTCAGTGGCAGCATACAACGTGGGAAAACGAAAAAGAAAATTGTTTCTATCCTGAAGAAGGTGCGATTACGTCGAAACTTCCTTATTTATAAACAAATTAATGTTTTATCTTTATTTTGAAAAGAAAATCTACGTTGAATTGGCTTACTAATATTTTGAATATATATATATGTATGTATATATATAATTCTAAAAGTCTATAATTGTTATACTAAGCACTATCTTCGTAAATACGGCGGACATCAACTTATTTAATTCATTATCTTAAAACGTTCTTGAAGAATTTCATCTTTGATTGATTTCTGATTGGTTTGTCTGACGAATATACAAAGTCTACATTAAAGCCGTAGAAGAAAACCACATTTATTTCAGTTTGCTTTCTGCACTTGTATGGACTTCGATAACCTAGAAGTAAATTTTAGAGAAATTGGCCAGACTAATTAACAGTGAGTGTTAGTTCAACTATGTCGAAACTCAATTCCTAGTCCGTTTCTAAACGCAGTCAGTAATTAAGAAAATGAGCAGACTTGAAATATGCTAAGTGGCTCTTGGCAACACTTCAATTTAACATGCTTTGTATTATTTAAATAATCTTGGGTGTAATTCTCACAACGGTTCGGCTAATATAACTTCGGAGCTTCTTCAGGCACGTCTAATCAGACTCGAAAATCAGTGTTGGAATTTGGACAAAACTCTTTATTCAATCCAACGAGGTAGCTTGCTATTGTTCAGTGACTCATGTCCGGTTAGAAGTCTCAAATAATTCTTAATTGTATTTTCGTACCGAGGATTAAATTTTCAAAAACGATTACTTGAACTAGAAAACCGTTATATATATATATATATATATATATATATATATATATATATATATATATATATATATATATATATATATATATATATATATATAAAGAGTGATAGAGAGAGAGAGAGAGAGAGAGAAAGCGAATATGACAATATAAAATATATACTAATACATATAGACTTATTCGTTTATTTACTAAGGATGCTACACATATTAAGGGTGTAGGATAAGTAAAAATATTTATACCATGGTATTTTGAAGCCTAATGCTTCTCATCAGAAGAGGAGAGAAGATGCTAGAGATTTTTTTTTATTTTCTTCATATTCTTTATATCTTCAAAAGAAATTTGCTTAGCTTTGCATTGTCCCGATAAGACCTCTTTTGAAATTATAAATAATTATTGTTAATTCCTACAGAAAATAGTATTTCGTCCTTCCGAAATCATCAGTCCAGGAGATTATGCTTGACGCTGATTGTGCGTTTCAAAATCCGCAAGGAAGCCATCTCTAACTCGGTTACAAGGAACAAACCACAGGGCCACCGTCAGCAACAACGACATTAAAATGATATTACACATTTATGAAAATATACAGTAATCAAACAACTAAACTGTGGAACGGTTTCGCACGAAGGTCAAATGATCGATTTTTTCATTTCAGTGCTCAACTGTTAAGAAACTTTATTCTGAAAGGGGCGGAAATTATATATATATATATATATATATATATATATATATATATATATATATATATATATATATATACTTGCATTTCAGCCCGGCGTTGCCTGGGTGTTTGAAGGTGTGTGTTGAGCAAAAAAAAAAAGTGGTAGTAGAAAGGCAGGCTCGAACCCGTACGCGAAAGAGGAAAAGAACGGGGGAAAACCTGACGTCTTTGCTGTTACGACCACCGCCAAACCGGAAGTGACGAAGGTTTAAATTAAGGCTAGATAATCGAAAAGAGGGGATGAATTGAAAATATCGGGGGAAAACGACCCCTCTCTGTAGAAAAGAGCCCAGTTGAGGGTGAAGAAATGAATGTTTTTAGCCAATTTTTCGGTATTTGTCGTTGAAAGGTCGAGCTTCAAAACGATACTGATCCTGTGAAAATCTGTCGCCTCTGTCGAAAGTTTTAGGCAGTCATGCAAACATACATACATACATACATTTATATATTGGTAGCTCAAATTTTCAACCCAAACTGATTAAAAAGCTTGCCCTATCTCTGATTACCCTTTATGTAAAATTTCAAATGTTAAGACCAGAAATTTTCTGAGTAATTTGGTAGAGAGCGCAGATGTCAATTTTTTTAAAACATTGACCCCTATTATGCCCCCTTAACATTTATTGTTTTGGGCTTAAATTAAGTTATTAAGTTAGATCCATGTCCAAGGAACCTATATCTAAAATTTTAAGTGTTTAGACTCAAATTTGGCGGAGGAGTTTGGTAGAGTTCTCAAAGATTAAATAGTTAAACTTTGACACCTTAACAGCCAAATTTCTGGCCAAATATAGATTGCAAAGATTTTCCCAAATCTCAGTACCTTGTATATCAAATTTTGAGTCTGTAGACTGAAAATTGAAAGAGATATTGCGTAGGGAAAGTACACAGACACACACACACACACACACACACACAGACAAACAGACAGATAGACAGACAGACGGATATATATATATATATATATATATATATATATATATATATATATATATATATAGTAAGTTATAAAATATATATGGCGAGCTACACTGAATATTTCACGTTTCATCCACTCTAGGACTCTTCAGGCTTATGAAGAGTCCTAGAGTGGATGAAACGCGAAATATTCATTGTAGCTTAATCGCCATATATATTTTATAACTTACTAAGAAATAAATCCTTAAAGTTTACGCATAAATTTATACTTTCGTATATTAATTTTATGTGAGTAAATGAAGTAATTATATATATATATATATATATATATATATATATATATATATATATATATATATATACACTTATTACTCAATACTCTACTCGAAAATAATTGAATCCATTTTGTTAGCAGTATCGTAAGATTTGTAAACAAATAAACGTACTCATTCAAACAAAAAGTGTGCAGCCTCTTCCACTACCAATAACGGTTTCGTTATCTCAGATTTGAATATATCCAATATCAATTGTTAGTGACCTGATGCTGGTGTTCCGTTTTCAAATCTCTATGTGGATGCGCTCGCTATATTTAACCGCACGGCCGAGTGATGAAACAACGGCATAGTTGTACGTGCATAGCTGCATATACACACATACATATTTATATATAATAGATGAAACAATTATTTACCACATATATTTCGCCGTTATTACTGCGGCTCAAAAGTTGTTTATATATATATATATATATATATATATATATATATATATATATATATATATATATATATATATATATATATATATATACTCTTCCTATATATTTCATTAAAATGTTTGAAATCCTAATGTAGATGTCAGAAACCATATGGCACAGCTTGACTGAAAACAAAAGAAAAAAGCCAAACAACGATGATTACGTTTGCCGTTTTTTCTTCATCTAAGTTGATTCCTGTTTTTTACGTTAATTGAAAACATTTGTAGTTAAGTGTTTTTGTTCAAGTGTTTTCGTTGTTGTGTGAGCTTAATACACTGATTTTAAAGAAACATGTACAGTTTTTTCCCCCTAATTGTTAGGTAAATAGTCGATGTACATCTGTAACACATGCACTCGCGCACATACACATATTTAAGTTTGGTATGTGTATATATGTATAGATGTGTACATATTTTATTGTGCAGGATTATCTCTTAAACGAATCAACGGAGCATTATGAATTTTTAAAATATACATTCTAGGAAAAACGTTGAGTAACATTACCACATAATGCTTTTGCATATTTAAAAAATTAGAAGGTACACACACACACACACACACACACACACACACACACACGCAGATTAGCCTTGTCAGTTGCCGTGCAAGCAACCTCATGATTGTTTGTTAGTGGGGGAATAGTTGACTGTCCATTATTAACTACGCTGTTGTAGATTTTCCAAAAGTCCCGGGTTCCTAATTTCTGTGCTTCGATGCGCTTTCTGGTGGTTTCAGAGTAATCTGTCTTAGCTGTCTCTATCACTCTCTTACAATTATTTCTAGCTTCTATAAACTTCTGTTTATTTGAGCTGGACTTATGTCGGTTGAATCTGCGGAACGCATGCTGCCTTTGACAAATGGCAGCTGCACAAGCAGAAGTAAACCATTGGGGAGAGTGGGGCTTGCTATAGAATTTCCGTGCGGGAACATGTGCTTCAATAGCAGTTTTGAACCATTCAGTTGTCTCATTTGCACACTGTTCCGCTGGAAGAGTAAAGATATTTTGCCATGGGGCATCTCTGATGATCTCCCTGATGGCTTCCCAATCAGCCTTTTTGTAATACCTCGTTGTTTTGAGTAGTGGGTCTTCAGTTTTAGGGCGAGAATTTAGGCTGATTTCTACCATTATCACAGCGTGATCAGCATTCCCGAGTGGGCTGTGGGCATTTGTTGTACAGTCATTGGGAACCGTTGTCAGAAAGAGATCTAGAAGTGAGGCATGTTGATCGTGCTGGTCTGGGAAACGTGTCGGAAATGTAACCAACTGAGATAGGGAATGGGATATAGAGAAGCTATGTGTTGCGCTACCAGCTACGTCTGTGTGATTAGAGAATCCTAGCCAGTTACTGTGGTGGACATTGAAGTCACCAAATACATGTATTTGTGCGCTAGTATCGAGGGAGAGTGCTATATCTATGCTGTCTGAGACTTTGTTTATTAGGGTACAGTCTTGGTTTGAGGGAGAGCGGTAGAGAAAATACAAGTAGCTAATATTGTGTTGCATATTTAGTCTGAAGCACATAAAGGCCTGGTCCTCTGATTCTAGTTTTATTTCTCTAGTCAGGGGAACAAATGTTTATAACATTAATAAAAAAATATATAAAATGCGACAATATCGAAAAGTACTTAAACAAAACATCCGAGTAATTTTAGTTTTTTTTTTCTACTGCTTTAATAAAACAGATTTAGCGCCCTTAAACCAATAAGTTAATGTTCCGAATTGTCTTAACTTTTAGTTCTCTGTTTTTTTATGTTCTTTTCTATTTGCTTTTGCTGATGCCTGGACATCATTCTAAGCTAGATTAATTTGAATGTACTTGTCGCGCCTAAATATTACCCTGCCAGAAACAACAATAAAAGCGTCAATGTCGACCGTGTCATTTATCTGCATTTATCTGCTTAATCAGTTAAATGTTAATTATAATTCCCTCTCCCACTTCCTCGTGGGCTCATGACTTTTGAACCTATTATCCCCCCCTTTCCTTTTCACCTTCCCTTTTCTCTTTCCCTCCTCTCTTTTCCTGCCACTCTACCCCCGTTTAGCTGCTAGACACTGTAGGTTTGTTTTTTGTATTTTATATTTTGTCTGTTTTATGATATTGTCTCATATTTTTTTTTCTCTTTTTAACTCTTTAAGCATCGCTATTTTAATTTGTTTTTAACTTTTCGGTTTTTGATTTTTGGTTGTTCTTATCACGTGACTGTTCTCATTACTAGAACTTATGTAGACTCTTCTGGAAATCCATTAAGGACTGCACTTTTTGGAAAAGTAACATCCCCTGATGAAGCCTTTAGTTATCGAACAACTATTTTACTGAAACATACACTCTCTCGCTATCTCTCTCTCTCTCTTCTCTCTCTCTCTTTTCTCTGCCTCTTTATTGCCATGGAGGATGTACAGTTTTCATATATATATATATATATATATATATATATATATATGTGTGTGTGTGTGTGTGTGTGTGTGTATGTGGCGCAATGGCTGGACCCTTTTTGGGGAGCTGGGGCTTTTACATTAATAAACCTTCTGTCTAACTTGGCCTGCATTTATATGGAGGCAAACACATACATTTCAGTGAGGACACCTTTTTTTTAAAAAAGGTTACAGATTGTCGCTTGGGTTTGAATGACAGGTGTTATGAAACTTTTAGCGGTGTCAGAATCATTCAAGAAAGGTCAGAATCATTCAAGAAAGGTCAGACTTACACGCGGATATCTGAATTTGAAAAACAAAGCATTGCATGAAACACATATTTCTCTCTCTCTCATTCTCTCTCTCTCTCTTCCTTTCTCTATTTCTCTGATTCACTCCCTTTCTCTCACTTTCAATGAAGAAAGAGAGAATTAAAATATAATTTCATTTTTGTAAAAAGAGTTGAAGCTTGCACCTCATACGCGGAGGACGTGGTGGTTTGGTGTGCACGCAACGGATCGACTAAATATGCTTCTGATTACTAAATATGAAGTAAATTATATATTTTTATAAAAATGCATTTGTTCGCTATTTTTTGTACAAGTGTTCGATTTCAGTCTTCCATAAATGCGACAACAGAAAGCTGCCTGTAACGACGCAATGAACACAAAAGATGCGACCCATGCCATACAGTTATAGCCGCCGATATATCGACCCGTTGTTTGTTGAAGTTTCCAACATTTGTCTATCGTTAGATATCGTTGGATATCGTTTATTCCCCGGGGAGCTGGTTGCGTTCCCAAGACGTTCTTCAACCAAGTAACCCTCCCGGGGAGGTGATAATATCATATATATATATATATATATATATATATATATATATATATATATATATATATATATATATATATATATTCACCTTGCTCTCTTTGTCTACATGAAATGTTTTCTATCACGAACTTCAAAGAGATAGAAAAAAACTGCTAAATATTAGAAGTGAACTGTCAATTGCTTGCAAACATAACAAATTCCACCTCCTTAGCAACTTCATATATATTGGCATCATGACAGGAACACCAGTTTTGATGTTCATGATTAAAAGTGGGAAATGAAAAAAATAAAAAATAATGGGAGAGGCCAGTTGACTGGTTTCGCCCTCACTTTTTGTAAGCTGGGTCTAGGGATTTCCTTTTTTTAATGAAATCGAGTGGAATGGGAGACGATACGTTTAAAAAATAGCGATATCGTGTAATAAAATAAAATTTAAAAAAAAACGGGATACACTATATGTCTAAAATTACGATGCGTATGACATCACCTAGAGACTTATCACATTCAAACCTAAACGACATTTCCTCTGCTTGCGGAGAGAACACTTCTATTCGAAACCAAAACATTCGGCTCACGGTTTATTTTGCCTCTACCGTCAATGACTGGGCTATGAAAACATGTTTACTGCAAGGCTAAAAATTTAAACATGAACCAATAGCTACCACGTTATGCATTCGTAATGCCGGCGTTCGACATTCACCTGGCAAATTTCATTTTTTTTTAATTTTCACACTTTTGCGCCGATTTTTCCGGGCTAAAGCCCAAATATAAAGTTTTGCATGGATTCAAATACCTTATATATGAAGTTTAATGTCTGTAGACCAAAAACCCTAGGAGGAGTTTGGTAGGAAAAATTTGTTAAATAAAAATATATACGTATACATAAATATATATAGAAACAATTTTGTGTTTACTACAAACATTTTACGCACATATTATACAAGTATAAATCATGTATAATATCTCCATGAATATAATTACACGTAAGTTAACTAAAGATGATTATTCCATTAAGGAATTAATTAAAATGAATGTTTTAAAAGAATATGCAAATTAGCTAGATCTTTTGGTAGTGAATACAATTCCACAACCTATATATGAGAAAATTGTATTTTATTTTTAAATAAATAGAAAAGAGGGGTTTTAATATGACTAACAATACACACAACAGAAAAACGAATTCATAGGAGTATAGATAATGTGTTTTGCTAGAGGAGAAAATCAACTTCTTTTATTAATTATAATAAAGACAATATCACGTAATTATGAGTTGATTAAACATCTGCAGCAATTCAGGATGAACTAATAGCATAATAGTGCAATTCGCCAATGATATTATTAAGCTTTAAGCATGTTAGACACTTTGCCCCTTAATACGTTGACTTAGAATAGGTGATTTATACCAAAATGATAGCTGAATATCGTAAAATTTGTACTGATATTTGCATTAAATATTAATGATTACTAATTGCATCCTAAAATCAGACAAATAGCATAACTTTACGTTCGCTACACCATATCATAGCATTGTTCCATACAACATTTCGGTCGGATTAGCTCATTATTTTTTGAGAAAACTTATATAGTAAATAGAGTATTGTAGTAACCAATCACTATATTAATCGCTATCTGTGAATTAAACGGACATAATAATACTTTGTTCATGTCACCTAATCATAAAAAGGTTCATACAAAATATAAGCCAGATAAGCTTAGGAGTTTCTCATAAAAAGTCGAACGGACAAAAATATCTATCTATCTATCTATCTATCTATCTATCTATCTATCTATCTATATATATATATATATATATATATATATATATATATATATATAAGTGGCTTTTGGTTGCTTTTATTCATTTTTATATATATATATATATATATATATATATATATATATATATATATATATATATATATATATATATATATACAATATGAAAAAAGAAAAGCAACCAAAAATCACTTAGCAATATCTCGTTATAAATTTATTTTAACAATGACGAGTAGGCTGACTGTATGCTGAAACATTACCTGGAGAACGCAAAAATATACCCGCCATATATATATATGTGTATATATATATATATATATATATATATATATATATATATATATATATATATGTGTGTGTGTGTGTGTGTGTGTGTGTGTGTGTGTGTGTGTGTGTGTGAAGGGTTTTTCTACGTGATACGACGTTGTTTAATTTTAAATTGATAACGAAAGTTTAGTAGGCCAATTAGATGCGGAGTTTTTGTCAAATAAACAAATAAAATTGGTTCGATATTTCTCAACGACGATTTTTAAATGACCAAGCCAAAAGATTCGCGAGGCTTCGCGTGATAGGAAATAGTTATTTTTTTTTAAATTTAAACTTTAATAACGGTTTTATCACGGAATGAAAAAAAAATCTCAGTGGCAGCATACAACGTGGGAAAACGAAAAAGAAAATTGTTTCTATCCTGAAGAAGGTGCGATTACGTCGAAACTTCCTTATTTATAAACAAATTAATGTTTTATCTTTATTTTGAAAAGAAAATCTACGTTGAATTGGCTTACTAATATTTTGAATATATATATATGTATGTATATATATAATTCTAAAAGTCTATAATTGTTATACTAAGCACTATCTTCGTAAATACGGCGGACATCAACTTATTTAATTCATTATCTTAAAACGTTCTTGAAGAATTTCATCTTTGATTGATTTCTGATTGGTTTGTCTGACGAATATACAAAGTCTACATTAAAGCCGTAGAAGAAAACCACATTTATTTCAGTTTGCTTTCTGCACTTGTATGGACTTCGATAACCTAGAAGTAAATTTTAGAGAAATTGGCCAGACTAATTAACAGTGAGTGTTAGTTCAACTATGTCGAAACTCAATTCCTAGTCCGTTTCTAAACGCAGTCAGTAATTAAGAAAATGAGCAGACTTGAAATATGCTAAGTGGCTCTTGGCAACACTTCAATTTAACATGCTTTGTATTATTTAAATAATCTTGGGTGTAATTCTCACAACGGTTCGGCTAATATAACTTCGGAGCTTCTTCAGGCACGTCTAATCAGACTCGAAAATCAGTGTTGGAATTTGGACAAAACTCTTTATTCAATCCAACGAGGTAGCTTGCTATTGTTCAGTGACTCATGTCCGGTTAGAAGTCTCAAATAATTCTTAATTGTATTTTCGTACCGAGGATTAAATTTTCAAAAACGATTACTTGAACTAGAAAACCGTTATATATATATATATATATATATATATATATATATATATATATATATATATATATATATATATATATATATATAAAGAGTGATAGAGAGAGAGAGAGAGAGAGAGAAAGCGAATATGACAATATAAAATATATACTAATACATATAGACTTATTCGTTTATTTACTAAGGATGCTACACATATTAAGGGTGTAGGATAAGTAAAAATATTTATACCATGGTATTTTGAAGCCTAATGCTTCTCATCAGAAGAGGAGAGAAGATGCTAGAGATTTTTTTTTATTTTCTTCATATTCTTTATATCTTCAAAAGAAATTTGCTTAGCTTTGCATTGTCCCGATAAGACCTCTTTTGAAATTATAAATAATTATTGTTAATTCCTACAGAAAATAGTATTTCGTCCTTCCGAAATCATCAGTCCAGGAGATTATGCTTGACGCTGATTGTGCGTTTCAAAATCCGCAAGGAAGCCATCTCTAACTCGGTTACAAGGAACAAACCACAGGGCCACCGTCAGCAACAACGACATTAAAATGATATTACACATTTATGAAAATATACAGTAATCAAACAACTAAACTGTGGAACGGTTTCGCACGAAGGTCAAATGATCGATTTTTTCATTTCAGTGCTCAACTGTTAAGAAACTTTATTCTGAAAGGGGCGGAAATTATATATATATATATATATATATATATATATATATATATATATATATATATATATATATACTTGCATTTCAGCCCGGCGTTGCCTGGGTGTTTGAAGGTGTGTGTTGAGCAAAAAAAAAAAGTGGTAGTAGAAAGGCAGGCTCGAACCCGTACGCGAAAGAGGAAAAGAACGGGGGAAAACCTGACGTCTTTGCTGTTACGACCACCGCCAAACCGGAAGTGACGAAGGTTTAAATTAAGGCTAGATAATCGAAAAGAGGGGATGAATTGAAAATATCGGGGGAAAACGACCCCTCTCTGTAGAAAAGAGCCCAGTTGAGGGTGAAGAAATGAATGTTTTTAGCCAATTTTTCGGTATTTGTCGTTGAAAGGTCGAGCTTCAAAACGATACTGATCCTGTGAAAATCTGTCGCCTCTGTCGAAAGTTTTAGGCAGTCATGCAAACATACATACATACATACATTTATATATTGGTAGCTCAAATTTTCAACCCAAACTGATTAAAAAGCTTGCCCTATCTCTGATTACCCTTTATGTAAAATTTCAAATGTTAAGACCAGAAATTTTCTGAGTAATTTGGTAGAGAGCGCAGATGTCAATTTTTTTAAAACATTGACCCCTATTATGCCCCCTTAACATTTATTGTTTTGGGCTTAAATTAAGTTATTAAGTTAGATCCATGTCCAAGGAACC
>NC_136493.1:129881022-129898522 GCF_053919585.1 Euprymna scolopes | reverse complement strand
TGTGTGCTTCCTCATGATTATTTACTTCAAAGACCAGGTCTTTGTTGCTCTTAGTGTATCCAGAAGCAGATGTGATGATCAGCTTGGATGATCCCCTGTTGTACTCTAGAATTTGGGCAGCAAGATAGTTAGATCAGCCTTCGTCTTGTCATGAGAGAGGAACCAACCTCCTCATTCGAATGTATTTGATGTCAGTGTTATCTCTGACTTGATACTGAACAGAAGCTTTTCCTAGTCTTCGTTTATTTCTGGTTCCACTCTTCAGAGAATCTTCTCGGTATGTGTAAAAACGAGGATTATTTCATCATAATCTCGTGTTAGTTGCATCAGTCTGTCATTGAAGCAGCCACCCAGATCCTTGACTGTCACTAGAGTCGCTGGTTTCTTGGTCAGCTTCTGCACAAACACCATGCCATCCACCAGTACTATCTTCCGACTTGGCTGATCATTAGATGTGGGCTCTGTAAATCTTGTATCCGTTGCATCTTGGTGGGTAGAACTTCCAGTTTGAGGTAACTGGTCTTCATGGGGTATGTCTTCTCTTGCCAGCTTCTCAAGTAGATGGATTAACTTGGACTTGTCGTGTCATGGCAGCATTGTTCCATCACGAGCAAACAGTCTCTTGGTGTCAGAACGAATTCATCGTTTCCTATGACCTCTTTCTGGCTGATGTCTCGACTTGACCTGGCAGGTACCATTAGCTTTGCAAAGAGGTCATTGGTCTCCTTCAGATCCACAGTATTGCCTCTGAGTTTCACTGTAATCTTCTTGTTCCCAGAAAGGAACATCTTGTTCTTTTTCTTCGCAGAGACCCAGAGGCTGACATCTTCATTGATCCGCTCTGACACGTAAGATCTGCGGCACATACTCATCTGGGATGTAGGCATTAGTGATCACGTTGTACAGCTTTTCTCCTTTAGTGGTAAAGGTGTTTCCATGGCTGAGTATGGCTTCCTTGATCTTGTTGACTGTACCATGTGCCCTCTTGACTGCATTTTGTCCAAGCTCATGATGCTCTGTTATTCTGTCAGCTTCCATGTCAAACTGACCCTTGAACTCTTTTAATAGACGCAAAAGTTCTGGTGTGGCCAGAAAAAAATCTCTGTCTGGCATTGGCATTATTGGAGATGCCTATGATGCCAGAGCTAGTCTTCATCAGATTGTTCAGGTGTTCACATGCATGGTCTGCCCCAACAGACACAAAGGGAATGACACTTTTCATGACTGATATATTACCTGCTCGTAATTCCTCCCAAGTCTGGGGTGATTGGTCCTCAAGTCATGCATATCATGGCCAGAGTCGCTTATACTTGATGCAATCCATGACAAAGCACAGCTTGCTCAGTTTTTCTCCAGATTGCAGATAGAGTTCCAGATCAACATTCAGAGTTGCTGCTACAAAGAACAGAATTGCTTCCACCCAATCTAGGTACCTTATCATGGCCTTAAATATTGCATTCTGGAATTTCTGTTCCTTCCATTTTTTAAATGTTGTGATGACCTCAGCAGTGGTCAAGGCTTCCTGGAAGGTGCTATTTGCTTAATTCATGAATTCAGCCTTCGTATCTTTATCCTCAGAGCAAGCAGTTTCTACTCTTTCTGTTGTCGCCAGGCATACATCTTTTAGTTGTGGGTTGTCCTTGAATAGCGTGCTATGTATGAGTAGATATGGGCATGGAGTAGTAGCAAGGCTCCAATCTATGTCAAGGGAAGGCTTTCAGACAGCAATGAGTTGTATCCTACCCAGCCTGGAATCTTGATGGAGGTTTTTCGAGGTTTCATTTTGGATAAAGCAGATGCAACAACCCATCCAAGCTGTATCAGCTAATAGGATCCTAAGATCCCCTGGCCGATGGCGGACTGTTCTGACCTCTTGGTAGCCTGTGGTTTTGACTTGTTACAGTGAAGCATGTATACATGGTAGGGTGTGACTGATATACACTTTGCATAACTTATGATCAAAGGTTCTGCAACAAATTCTTTAGCATGATCAACTTTCTGGTACACTACCGAGATGGTTCCGTGGGTGGTTCCCTTCCTATTAGGAGTGCCCTCTGCAAAATCTGTGTTATCTACTTCGTAAAACCTAAAGGCCCCCTTCTTCAGGAATGGTAGTACATAGAGTCCTTGGTATGCTCTGGTGTTTTCTACCACAAGATTTACCAGAGCCGTTTCCATGTGACAGCTTCTTGTTGCATGCGTCATGGTGGACAATCAGTGCCAGTTCCAGAACCTGAGGATTCCCTCGTGCACGGGGTGACTTGAATGCTGATTCATTGCTTTGCTTGTATCTTACATGTTTACTGGATTTGAACTCATACATGATATTCTGGCTCACCGTCAGTGTTGCTCGGTCAACATATTTGGTTCTCTTTACAGTTCAGCTTTTCAGCAGGCCCAACCATTATCCAATGGATTAAGATGTATAATTCAGCTGAAATATCATCATTGTCACTAGGTACCTGCATGACATTTCTTTCCTTGAGCTCTTTAAAGGTTGCAATGCTTTTCCTTATCACCTGTGCTGCTTTGTAGATTATCTTCACGCTTTTCTCCTCCTCCTTACCAGTTATTATTGAGTTTTTTTTACAAGGTGGTCACTACTTATCAAGACCCGGAAGCAACTCGGGGATAAGGGTTATTGCCTGTAAACTACGTTAGTGTTGAGATTTGATAAAACATTTACTTAAGAGGCGGTTCATCAGGAATTTTTTTATGTTGAACTTGAAGATATCCAGGTTGTAGTTGGGTGGGAAACAGGCAAACGGAACAGAGTTCTACAGGCGTGCACTTCTAAGAAAGAAGCTTTGTCTATGGAATCTACGTTTTAATTTAGGCACAGATAAAGAGTGGGGAAATTTTTTGACAGTGGTTTCAGCTAGACGGGTGTTTTTCGTGAAAGATTGGTGAGGGGGGACCAGAGATTGGAGCTAAGACGAGTACTTGCTATGGAAGTAACGATAAAACAAAGACACGCTCACAACGTCTCTCCTGTGGGAGAGAGGCTGTAGCGAAGAGAAAAGGGCATCCCCACTAAGCCACGAAGAAGTCTATTTTGTACTCTGCCAAGGCAGGATAGGCTGTTTTTAGCAGCTCATGCCCAGATGTGGCAGCAGATCTTCATCCTTGGACGTGCTTGGCTTTTATATAGATAGAGAATTGCATCAGTAGTGAGATATCTACTGGAGCGGTAGAAGGCTCCTACCATTTTTTCAGCGACCTTGGCAACAGACTTGATGCACGTGTTCCATTTCAGGTCAGGAGTAAAGGTCAAGCCTAGAAGCTTATCAAAACATGGGGCTTCCCCTAAACGAGAGCCATCCATTATCCATGTCCTCTTCACATGCATCTGGGGAGTAGAGGACAGTTGGCTTCCTTATGTTTGGTCGAACAAACTTCAGGTGCGGCAAATAAGTAAGGATACTTTCTTTCAGCCATTTTCTACTGAATACAAATACAGGTACATGACTTTCAAAAACTTCTGAACCAAGCATATTAACATAAGTCGTTTCAATATCATCCATTCCAAAGTATGCTTTGTGTTTTGTTTCTACACCAATAAGATTTATCAGCTCAAGCAAATTCGCCTTTTGTAGAAAGGTTTCTTCAGCAGTTTTGCTAGTGTTAGTATCTCGAATTAAAACAACACCACATCAGTTTGAACCCAGTTATGCATCTAAAGGTTAATGTTAAAAATCTTGTTGCTTTATAACTATCACCATTGGCTTCTATGGCCCTGAAAATGAAGGTTTAGCAGTTAAAATCAATCCTCCAGCATATTTAGAGGCCAAGATATTATAAAACGTACATTTTACAGCGGCCATTTTGTAAATTCAAATATGGCCGCATTATACAAATCTGGTAAAATTTTATCCCTACCCCCATTGGTTTCCCTGGCCCTAAAAATGTAGGTTTAGTAGTTAAAAGCAGTGTTCCAGCTTATGTAGAAGCCGAGATATTACAAAGCGTACATCATTCAGCGGCCATTTTGTAAATCCAATATGGCCGCCATATACGAATCTGGGCAAATGCAAACATTGATTTTTTCATTCCTGAGACAAAAACCTTTCCAAAAATGTATAGGTTTGCAAATCTCCAAAAAGTTCCCACAAAATTATATTAGGAACCTGACTAATAGTTTTAGCTGCTATTTATTTACATTTCATTGCTTCCACGAGATATTTGCCGATCCATTCTCTCGGGAATTAGACAGACTGTTTTCTGATCTGCTATCTCTGACTTCCCGAAACAAACTCACCCAAAGTCGTGTTTCATGAATCTTCCTCTACTGTGGCGATCCACATCACGCTATGTCAACGACCACTCTGCATATTCGACCTGCCTCTCTAATTTTGTTATGACACTTTTTTTATAAACAAACAGCGTGCCTATATATATATATATATTATTCCTTAATTGGAATTTTTTTTATTTTGAGATGAGCATTTTTATGTTAATTTTATTTTTTATTTCGGACTATTAATCTCATCTTTATTAGTTGTTGTTTTTTTTTTTTAATCTTTTTATTGTGGTGAGACGACAACAACTACGGATGGCAGTGATGGCTGAGAATGCAGTTAGGAGATTTGAAGTTCCTTTCCGTCGCGGTTACCACCTGACGAAGGCCAGAGGAAGTTGGCCGAAACGTTGTGAACCAATAAAAAGATTAAAAAAAAAAAAAAAAAGCAACAACTAATGAAGATGAGACTAATAGTCCGAAATAAAAAATAAAATTAACAAACAGCGTGCCTATGTTAATAATTTCTAATCTAAAAAAACAATGAGCTCCAATTTCTAATTCTACTAGCATTTCAGCTCGGCGTTGCCCGGGTGTTTGGAGGTGTATGTTGAAAAAAAAAAAAAGAAAAAACGGTCAATTTTTTTTAAACTTTGACCCCTAATATGCCCCCTTAACATTTATTGTTTGGGGCTCAAATCAAGTTAAGTTAGATTCATGTCCAAGGAACCTATATCTAAAATTTCAAGTGTTTAGACCCAAAATTGTTGGAGGAGTTTGATAGAGTTCTCAAAGGTGAAATCGTTGAACGTTGACCCCTTAACAGCCAAATTTCTGGCCGAAAACTGATTACAAAGATCTTCCCAAATCTTAGTACCCTGTATACCAAATTTCGAATCTGTAGACAAAAAATGATAGAGTTATTGCATATGGAAATGTACACACACAGACACACAGACAGACACAGAGTCACGTTCACTTATATAGATATTCTAGCATGGGTGTCCGGCGTTGCCCGGGTTTGTGGATGTGTATGAGTAAAAAAACCTAAATGTGGAAGTAGGAAGGAAGGAACCCGTACCGCAAAGGAGGAAATAAACGGGAACAAACTTGACGTCGTTGCTTTTATGATCACCGCCAAACCGGAAGTTGCGTAGGTTAAAATTAAGGCTAGACAATCGAAAGGAGAGGATGACTTTCGAAAATATCGGCGAAGAAAACGACCCTACCCCTGTAGAAAAGTGCCCAGTTGAAGGTGAATATATTAATGATTTTAGCCAATTTTTCGATAGTTGTCTGAAAGGTCGAACTTTAAAATGATACTGATCTTGGTAAAATCTGTCGCCCCTGTCGAAAGTTTTAGGCGGACATGCAAACATACATACATACATACATTTATATATTGGTAACTAAAAATTTTCGACTCAAGCCGATTAAAAAGCTTGCCCTATCTCTGAATACCCTTTATGTAAAATTTCAAATGTTTAGACCAGAAATTGTCTGAGTAATTTGATAGAGACCGCATAAGTCAATTTTTTAAAACTTTGACCCTTACTATGCCCCTTTAAAATTTATTATTTGGGGCTCAAATCAAGTTAAGTTAGATCCATGTCCAAGGAACCTATATCTAAAATTTCAAGTGTTTAGACCAAAAAATGTTCGGAGGAGTTTGGTAGAGTTCTCAAAGTTCAAATCATTGAACTCTGACCCCTTAACAGCCAAATTTCTTGCCGAAAACCGATCACATCGATTTTCCCAAATCTCAGTACCCTGCATATCAAATTTCGAGCCTGTAGACTGAAAATTAACATAGTTATTGCAGAGGAAAATGTATACAGACACACAGACAGACAGACACACACACAGACACACAGGCACGTTCACTTTTATAGATATATAGATAGATAGACTAGCATGCTTGAGTAATTTTGTAGAGATCACAAAGGTGAATTTTTTTTTTACTTTGACTCCTATTATGACCATTGAACATTTATTGTTTTGGGCTCAAATCAAGTTATAAATAAGTCATCTCCCTCTCAGTACAGACCAATAAGTCTCCTGTGTGTCATGAGTAAGTTGCTGGAATCCATATTAAATAGAGAAATAGTCAACCACCTCAGCAGTAATAACCTTCTTAGTGACACGCAGTATGGTTTCCATTCTGTAAGATCTACCACAGATGTGCAAACGGTTATATCTCATAGGATTAGTGAATCTCTTGACAAAGGCTTCCTTTCCAGGGCAATTGCTCTTGACATATCATAGGCCTTCGACAAGGTATGGCAATGGCATAAAGGCCTACTTTACAAGATTTCCAGCTACGGTATAACTGGAAATGTTTTCTTTATCATTAAATCATTTCTCTCTGATAGGCTCATAAGAGTAGTGGTCGATGGATAAAAATCAGAGGCCTGCAGTATTAATGCTGGAGTCCCTCAGGGGTCCATCCTGGGCCCAATTCTCTTCCTGATCTACATCAATGATCTTAAATCATTCGTTGACATCTATGCTGATGACACGACCATCTACAGCAACACATCAAAGGCTGTAAATGACAAAGTTCTCTCTGATTCTCTCTCCTCTGATATCGAGCGCGTGGTTCAGTGAGGGAAGACGTGGCTGATTACCTTTAATGCATCTAAAACCAAACTCCTATCTTTACATCATCAACGCTCTGATCCCGATCTGGCATCAATTGAAATGGATGGCTCTCGTCTAGGAGAAGCCCCATGTTTTGACAAGCTTCTGGGCTTGACCTTTACTCCTGATCTGAAATGGAACACATACATACAAGTCTGTTGCCAAGGTCGCTGGAAAGATGGTGGGATCCTTCTACCACTCCAGAAGATATGTCACTACTGATGCAATTCTCTATCTATATAAAAGCCAAGTACGCCCAAGGATGGAGTACTGCTGCCATATCTGGGCAGGAGCTGCTAAAAACAGCCTATCATGCCTTGACAGAGTACTAAATAGACTTCTTCGTGGCTTAGTGGGGATACCCTTTTCTCTTCCCTGCTACCCCTCTCCCACAGAAGAGACGTTGCCAGCCTATCTCTGTTTTATCGTTAATTTTATGGCAGCTGCTCGTCTGAGCTCCAATCTCTGGTCCCCCCTCGCCAATCATTTACGAAAAACACCCGTCTAGCTGAAACCACTGTCAAAATTTTTCTCCACTCTTTATCTGTGCCTAAATTAAAACGTAGATTCCATAGACAAAGCTTCTTTCTTAGAAGTGCACGCCTGTGGAACTCTGTTCCGTCTGCCTTCTTCCCACCTGACTACAACCTGGCGGTCTTCAAATCCAAAACAAATTCCTGATGAACCGCCCCCTTAAGTAGACACTTTTATTAAATCTCCACACTATCGTACTGTACATGCAATAACCTTTATCCCTGAGTGGCTTTTTGGTAGAGTTCTCAAAGGTCAAATCTTTGTACTTTGACCCGTTAACAGCAAAATTTCTGGCCGACAACGGATTACAAAGATTTCCCCAAATCTCAGTACCCTGTATATCAAATTCTGAGTCTGTAGACTTAAAATTGAGTTATTGCATAGGGAAATGTACACAGACACACAAACAGACACGTTCACTTTTATAAATATACTAGACTACCCGTGACCCGTTGGGTCAGTATGTTATATTAGCTATGGAATACATGTATTAGCGTGACACTTGTGACATAAAGAAAATAGGAGTTTTTTGAGATAACAGAAACATTTCTATGAAAGTATATTAAAATGAAAAAAAGAATATAGGTAGATTTCTATAAGTCGTTCTGTTTATTATAATTGATTATTTTAAAAAGAAAATTTACAGTTACTGAATTATAAGTGGTTGCCCATACTTGTAGGTAAATGTGCAATGAACAGATACCATAATACTTATTTTAGTTAAATTCAAATTTTTATATATCTGCTTTTTTTCGTTCATTTCTGTATTACGTTTAAGTTATTTTAAACCCCACTCTTCCCATGTTAAATAATAATTTCGAAATAATAACGTTAATATTTCAGTGCGCAGGTCATGCGCGCATGCGCAACCGGATGTCGTAAACCGAAAAGTGGGTTATATACATCGTTACAAGGTCATTTGAGTTTTATAATTATATACATTTTTAAGTTTTTAAAGATATAATATGCTGTTAACCCTGCCAACCGCATTTATGGTAGAAAAAATACTGCGCAACACCGACACCCTGTAATAACACTTCTGTATCACAAAGCTCACCTTTAATGGAAGTATAATCCCGCCAATCAATCATGTAAGGAAATATCAAATTGGTGCAAAAGTTTTTGTTGATGTAAATTTTCATCCTGGAAATGAAAAACGGTATTTTTGAAAATCTTTATTCATAAAAATAACAACTTCTGCTCTCTATGAAGCGTACTGCGTAAACGATATTTCGTCAGCAAGTAAGCAAATCTCGTCAACTCGTTTGTATAAAAATATAAGCGTCGTTGTCGCGTCATCAAATAATTCATGCGCTTAGCTAGAGAACAGAGGGGACGGAATTGGGAGGTGGGTAGATCAGAGCCACACTTGCTTATCTCTCGGTTGTCTGACGCGTCTCTCTTTTCCCAGTTAGTATGCTTGGTTATATGTGACCTGCTTTGGTTGAAGGGTGCACCTCCTGACCGATGCACGTGTCAAGTAGTGACCTTTTCCCTCGTCGTCTGGTCTGACAGTTTGACGCTATCGTTCGGTGCGCTGCCACCGGATGCGTGTGTGCACTTCAACGCTACATCTATAACTTGATTCCGTCTGTCAACGAGCTTATAAATGCCTCGCTTGTAAAATCCTTTAGGTTCTGATGTAAAATATGAATCCAACGTATGTTCAATCTCTTCTCGTAATGTTAAGCTAAGGCCATATATATATATATATATATATATATATATATATATATATATATATATATATATAGTGCCGGCAAAAAGAAAGTCCGCACTTGTAATTTTTCCAAAAACTTAAGCTAAATTTAATGTAACTGTTTAAACAAACTATGCCTCATTTGATTGGCCTTTAATTCTTCTATAATTTTACCTGTTCATAGTTGAAATATTCTAGTGTTCACGTCAATTAGATTAATGAACTCCTGAAATCACTAGGAGAAAGTCGTGGCATATGGACTAAATGTTACGCTGTATAACCTGGAATAACAACAATTACGATTAGAGATGCTTTGTTGCCTGTTGGTGGGATAGTTTAAACTAATTTAAGCTGGTTTTAAGCGAATTTGTTGCTGCGGACTTTCTTTTTGCCTCCTCAATTTGAAGTTATTTTTTTTAATTAACGTGGACACTAAAATATTTCAATTAAAAGTCAAAGATGAACAGGTAAAATTATAGAGGAATAAAAGGCGACTCAAATGAGGTATAGGTTGTTTAAACAGTTACATAAAATTTAGCTTAAATTTGCAGTTTTTGAAAAAAATTAGAAGTGCGGACATTTTTTTGCCGGCACTGTATATGGTTTTAAAATCCTTAAAATAAGTGACAATCCGAGGAAGCAAAGTCAGATGAATATGCTGGATGGGACAATATTTCTCAAGCAAATTCTCGTAGGAGATTTCTGTTCAGTAGTTATTTGTGAGGACGAGCAATACCGTGATAGAAGCTGATCCCGTTTCTGTTAATTAAAGAAGGTCGTTTTCGGATTCAAATAGTTGAAAGTATTACAGAAAAATATGATTGCGAAAAAAAATATAAACTAATCATGGTGATATGTCAGCGTAATAACAATAGGTATAAAATAAAGTACGAGTCTCTTCTACAAAAAACGGGAAATCTTTTGCACAGACGTGATAAAATCATAGCCTATAACTTCAGAAGTGGAAGTGACGGTGATCTAGTGGTTAACGATACGGACTGATTCCCTGAGTGTCCTAAGTTAGAATCCACTGTCTTCCACAAAAAAATCACTTTCACTTAGGATGTTGGCCACCTTCACGCGGTCGCTCCCGTAATCCCCGATTTGTTTCCAAAACGGATTCTGACTAGAAAATATCGGGGGAACCAATGCAACGAATAGAATCTTCAGACTCATCCGATATGATAATGATGACTTCATAAGTGCCCACTGTCAGTGGAGGGCAAATAATTCTATACAAAAGAAAAAAAAATGCTCATTTATTTTTAAACTCTGTCTCGAATTATAAACACCGGTTCAATTAGAGACCTGACCAAATTACCAGTAGGACATACACACCTACATTCCGAATCAACGATTCCCGTTCTTTAAATTGAAAATACGCCATGCTATTCGATCACCTCCTATCACCACGATTGAGACCCACAGATTCGATTTACGAAACGAACTCATCTGTACTCACAACAATGCAAGAATGGAATAAATTAAAGCTAAATTCCTCAATGGGAGCTCAAAATCTACATCTGTTTTTATCCACGTTGTTTTAGTTCAAAACAAATCGAGACGCCAATTTGAGTGCGTTCATTGTTCAGTAATTGCGCCTGGACGAACTCCGTTCAGATAGGCGTTACTACTGCTCTCAACGAGAAATCTTTGATGATAGCCTGTGAAAATTCCAACTGAGTACAATATATATATATATATATATATATATATATATATATATATATATATATATATATATAAAAACTATTGTTAGTGCGAGACAGTAGGTTTGTTAAGCGATTGCAGGAGATTAAAGGACTTATTGACAAAATAATTTTCTAACGAAGAATTAAATTTTTATAATATTATTTTTATATAGTTTTCAAAGTTAAAGAGGTCATATATATATTCGGGATAAATTACAGATTTTTAGCTATAGGATACTCCGTAATTATTTGCGCGTACATATCAGTAAAACATACTGTTGGATCGAAGTTTTTTTTCTTTTTAGTTTCATATTCTGTCGCCTTTCATGTCTTTTTATCTACAGGTATAGGAGTCAACTATAGTCTGCTAGTTTATGCACTTCTTAGCAGCATGTGTTTTAATATATTAGTTGATTTCATTTCATCGTTTTCTGCACTTAACTGTGAAATACTGAATCGCTTAAGAAATAGACAAATGGGGAAAAGGCCCACTAACGAAGAAACAAAGATGGGAAGTAGAAAAGGAACAGAAAATAGAAGTTATTAAGAAGGAATGAAATTCTGACCGAAAAGTGACCCAAGTTAAAAGAAACTTCCATAAACTCGTACTGAGCATTTCAAAGCTTCCATACTTTCTTAATTGTACGATGGGTACAACTCTGTTCCGTCTGCCTGCTTCCCACCTGACTACAACTTGGATATCTTCAAGTCCAACGTTAACAAATTCCTAATGAACCGCCCCCTTAAGTAAACATTTCATCAAATCTCCACACTAAAGTAATGTACTTGCAATAACCCTTATCCCTGAGTGGCTTCTGGGCCTTGATAAGTGGTGACCACTGTGTAAAAAAAAATGGGTGTCCCAAAAGTAATGCCTCCAATCTTTTCATTTTCCCCGAATGGATCACAGGGGATTACAAACTGCATTGTTATGATACTGAGCTTATGGATTCATGACCTAAAAGTTACATCTCTCTGTCACAGACATTGACGGCGTGAGACTCTAAAAGCTCAACCCCTGTCATGGACGTGCGTCAGAAGCAGAGATGCATCACTGAATTCCTCCATGCAAAAAAAAAAAAATTTGAACCGATCAACACCGATCAAGCACCTGTTGAACGTTTACAAAGCTGCTGAAGTCGATGTCAGCACAGTTAAGAGATGGGTTCGTCAATTTCAGAGTGGCGATAGAGATGTGGGTTGCACTCATGCATTGTCATCGTCCATCGTTGGTAAAAGTGTACTGATAATGATGGTGACTATGTAGAAAAACAAATTCCGAAGCAAAAAGATCGTTCGTTTTAATGGTACCACTCCCGTCTTGGTAGTTCTTCAATTTCTTTTTAGTTTAAAGAAAATAGTCTGAATTACTTTTGGAACAACTCTAGTAAATGTGGCGTGGAGAAGCCGTTTAATGTTATTGAAATAAATTATTACCTAAAACTTATCATGCGTTCTTGTGTTTATATCTCATTTTCTTTCTTTCTCTTCTCTCTCTCTCTCTTTCTTTCTCTCTCTCTCTTTATATATATATATATATATATATATATATATATATATATATATATATATATATATAGGTGTATATATACATACAAATATATATAATATATATAAATATATATATAAACATATATAAATATATATATTTTATATATATAAATATATATATAGACATATTTATATATATTTATATATATATTTATATATATATGTATAAATTTATATATGCATTTATAAATATACTAGCAAAAATACCCGTCGTTGACTGGGTTCAAAAACAGCCTACAGAAAATGGACTCTGATTTATGAAAGTATGATAGGTTATGAAAAGGAAGGGTTGTAAAGAGATAGCTTCGAATTTGGGGGTATCAAAACCAAACCAAAATTTGATGAAAGTAAAAATAAAATACATAAACCCCATAATTTATTATACCATACCTGTTCACACTGAAACACATATTACAATATTCTGTAGATCTATATTAAAACAAACTTGTTAAACTTTGTGACATATTTCCATTCTATGGAGGTCAGGCGCGAACGAACACCCCATAATTTTATTATACCATATTTCTTCAAACTGAAACATAATTAGCAAAGTATACTTACGCAGATATATATGAAAAGTCTTTATTAAAGTTTGTACCAATTTCCATTCTATGAAGGCCAGGCGCAAACGCAGACCCTACAATTTTATTATACCATTCCTATTTAAGTAAAAACATATTTATCAAAGTATTATTATGTACATCTATATCAAAAACACTTGTAAACGTTTCTTTTAATTTTTAATTTTTTTTATTTCCATAATTTGTGGACCAGGCGCGTACGCAAACCCCACAAGTTTTATGAACCACTGTTCTGCCAGATCAAACATACCTATTCCTGTGTCTCGTTACATCTATCATTATATGTGATCAGTTTTCTATAATAGTCAACCATATAGGAACATATTCGTGACCAGACACACACACACACACACACACACACACACACACACACAGACGTTCAGCTTTATATTATAGATATATTTACATACAAACACACACACACACACTCACACACGCACACACACATACGTATATATATATATATTTAAATTTTTTTTATTACCGTTTTATCTGTTTGGCTACATATGTTTCCGATGTTGGACCATATTTACGATCCGACAGCTTTGTCAGGCCTCGCAGAAGTGGTTGTTAGTCATTGGCAAAAAGGTGTTTTTAAGAAAAAAAGGAGGGGGGAGAGGCGGGTGTTGACAATATTTCAGTTTTGAAGGTTAAAGGTACATTCGATTGTATTGTGTGTGTGTGGGAGTAGCAGATTCAGGTAGGCGTGGGTGGAGATATATGAATATAGTGAGGTGGAGGTAGAGAGAGGATGATAAAGAGAAAAGTGGGGGAGGTAAGGAGAGGAGGTGGGAGAAGTTTCAATATTTAGTTTCAATATGGGTAGATGAATGTGTAGATTAGTAAGGTAGTATAGAGTATGGAGAGAGTTGATGGAGGGGATTTGGTTGTGTTGATGTTACAGTAATTGGGTTATGCAGTAGATGGAAGTATTGTGTGTATTATTCCGTGGATCTAAATATGATGTTGTCGGAAGAATGTTTCAGAAGGGTGTATAATTGCTAAGGGGGTGGGATTTGTAATGCTGACAGTTTATGGTGTCATATTTTTTTATTAAGTAATTTGCATGTCTATCTTTAAAACTGAATATAAAAAGTTTTTCGTTTAGGCAGACGAGGCATGGGGAGTTCAATGATTTACATACTTTAGTTTTTTACGGATTTCACATTTAATGGTTGATGTAAGGTTATTTCGGATTAGATCTAGATATTGGGAGGTTAGTGAGGTTTTGTTAGGGTGGTTGATGTTTGTGAAGGAGAATTTATGTACTCTAAACCTATCTTTAAAGGAGGTGCCTGCCAGACCAATATAGTATTTTTTGTCGTTTCGGTTTTCTTCAGGTGCAATTGTGGCTATATAGACTACTTCTGTTTGTAGGCATTGTTGATTAAGTGGGCATTGGGATTTGTTTGTGCAGTTACAGTTATCTCTACTAGTGTTATTTGTGTTTTTATCTTTGTTAAGTATTTTCCTATTGTGTTTTTTGATTATTTGTTCTAGGTTATCAGTACAGCTGTAGCTAAATTTAATTGTGTTTTTATTAAATATTTTGCGTAGTGTGTGATTGGGTGGAAAATGGTTGTTTATTAGTTGGAATAATTTCTTGCCTAGTTTCGTTTTAACCATTATATTGAAGGGGGGACCAAATAATTTTTCTGACCCTATTTTTCTTGTTTGGGGTATTGGATGGATTAGGTTCAATGTAATTAAAAGTGGTGTTTGGGTGGCCACTTTCTTTAAGTGCATTTTCATAAAATGTTTTGTGCTTGTTAAATATTTCAGGTTAGAGGAGTTAGTATTAAGTCTTTTTCGATAGATGCAGGGACATGTTTAATGATATGTTTTGGGTGGTTCGATAGTGGGTGTATATAGAGTGGGTAAGTATTGTCTTTAGTGTAAGGTTCATATGAGTTATTTGAGAGGTTGAGAGTTATATCGAGAAAGTTAACAGTTTTTACGTTAGATTTAATGTCCAGTTTTAGACCAATTCTGTTCATTTCTTTAGTTAGTTTTTTTTTCAGTTTTTCGCATTTAGGGCCATTAAGGCCAGCATCTCTATATAGTCCTATGTTTTTGTTATTTATAGTTTTTGTGAGATTATATAGAATGAAGAGACCAACAAGGTCGGTTGCTTCTGCTGAATACAGATCCCATTGATAGGTCAAATGATCCGGTTTGGATCTTCTTAGTCCATTGGGTGTTTTGGCTGATTAGTACTGTTTTCCTAGATATTTTGATAATCTCCATTTCGGATAAAATAATCCCATCATAAATGACAATGAATCAACCAACGTGAAACGACAAACCTTTAAACGATCATCGTACGTATCAAAAAAATGACATCTACACTAACCCTTTTCCTCTCTCTCTCTCCCTCTCTTTCCCTCTCGTTCTCCATCTCTCTCTCCCTCTCCCATCTATCTAATATACCTGGCGAAAAAACCAAAAGCCAGTTAAAATTTAAAACCAAAATATTGAAACTTCTCCCACCTCCTCTCCTTTACTCCCTCACTTTTCTCTTTATCATCCTCTCTCCACTACTTCCTCCTTATATTCATATATCTCCATCCACGCCTACCTGAATCTGCTACCTCCCCACACACAATACAATCGAATGTATCTTTAACCTTAAAAACCGAAATATTGTCAACACCCGCCTCTCCCCCTCCTCTTTTTTCTTTTTTTTTTCCTTAAAAACACCTTTTTTGCAATGACTAACAACCACTTCTGCGAGGTCTGACGAAACTGTCGGATCGTAAACATGGTCCAACATCGGAAACATATGTAACCAAACAGATAAAACGGTAATAAAAAAATAAAAACATATTTGCTCTGCAATAGTATTGAACACTCTCTTCAAGTTTTTTTTTTTTACTTATAACCAGTTTTACAATATATATATATATATATATATATATATATATATATATATATATATATATATATATATATATATAGTAATTTATAAAATATATATGGCGATATTAATATTCCACTCTAGGACTCTTCAGGCTTAGGCGCATAAACCTGAAGAGTCCTAGAGTGGATGAAACGCGGAATATTCAGTGTAGCTTAATCGCCATATATATTTTATAAATTACTAACTAGCTCTACCTACGTATTGAGCACTTTTGAAGTAAATACTTAAAGTTTACGCATAAATCTATACTTTCGTATATTAATTTTACGTGAGTAAATTAAGTAGTTATATATATATATATATATATATATATATATATATATATATATATATATATAGAGAGAGAGAGAGAGAGAGAGAGAAACAGAGATGAAGAGAAGGAGAATATTTCAGTGACCATTTTACTGTCCAATTTTTTTTCATTCCAGACTTCGATATATTCATAGATAACAAACCTAAAATAAATACATGAATAAAGTTGGTCTATTAAAAATAGACAGTGTATGTAAAATCATATATTTTCCCACATCTGTCTCGAAAATTGGTAACTTGGGCTAAAAAAAATAAATGCTTCCTTCGATGCAAGCGTTTGGCGATTTAATTGGAATGTTATCGTGTGAGTTCCAAAGATCACGATTGGTAAATTAAACTGAACAGACTCAAAAGTAGTTCCAAAGGTGATAACACTGCAGTTGAAATGAATTTTTTAATTAAAAATATGTATAACTATATTTTTGGAACTCTTACACTCAGTTTGTACCACTTCAGCATAAAAAAGTGCTTCCATTGTAAAACGCGCAATTTGAACGAATGCATGTTATTTATGATAAATTTAAAAATCTCTATAAAAAAAACTGTCGGACGACTGGTCTGTCAAACTTAAATTTTAAAAAGCATTTGTGAGAGCCTGTCACGCTTAGATTAGTGTAGAAAATGATCATTACTACCAGTCAAGAGATTCAGATCTAGTCACATATTTCCATTCTATGGAGGTCAGGCGCGAACGAACACCCCATAATTTTATTATACCATATTTCTTCAAATTGAAACATAATTATCAAAGTATACTTACGCAGATAGATATGAAAAGTCTTTATTAAAGTTTGTGCTTATTTCCATTCTATGGAGGCCAGGCGCGAACGCAAATCCCACAATTTTATTATATCATCCCTATTTAAGTTAAAACATACTTATCAAAGTATTCTTATGTACATCTATATCAAAAACACTTGTAAACGTTTCTTTTAATTTTTAAATTTTTTATTTCCATACTTTGTGGACCAGGCGCGAACGCAGACCCCACAATTTTAATTAACCACTTTTCTGCCAGATCAAACATACCCATTCCTGTGTAATCAATTTTTTTAAATAGTCAACCATATAGGAGCCTATTCATGACCAGACACACACACACACACACACACACACACACACACACATACACACAGACATTCAGCTTTATATTATATATATATGTGTGTGTGTGTGTGTGTGTGTGTGTGTGTGTGTGTGTGTGTGTGGAAAGAAAAATTAATGTATTTCACATCTTTACTAAATCAACGTATTAGAGGTAAAGGTCAAGTTTAATAGACCACTCGATTATACCTATGTATATATAGAGATCAAGTGTTAGCCAGAAAAAATGCT